>NC_061113.1:214267394-214425754 GCF_002878395.1 Capsicum annuum
TGATTAAAATGACTGATAGATAATGGTTTCCTTTAATTGGGGGTTTTATCAATCAAACAATGATTAAAGTTTCAACTTGCTTCAGAACTCAAAGCAAAAATTTCAATGGTTAAAATCAATGACATAGAGAAACTAGAGTTGTGATCACTATGATTATCAACCCCTCATTGAATAATAGCTGTAGTACTGGATTCTCATGACTTGTGGGAAACACCAAATTATTAGTATCGACAATCCATCTAAGTGTTTATCAACCTACCTAGATGTTATACTCCCTAATTCTCTCGAACTTAGGAAAACCTTCTACTCACATTGATTTTATCTCGAGTTGAATTATCTTGTTACAACGTTAATCATTAGATAGAAAATTAATCTTCCCAAATCCTCGTTGATAATTTACTACCTTTAGGGGTCATTTGGTTGGGAGATTATTATCCTGGGATAACTGATACCAGGATTAGTTATCTCGGGATTACCCAGGATAACTTATCCCACCATGTATATGGGATAAGTTATCCTATCATTAAGGAGAAAATGGTGGGATAAGTTATCCCAGGTTGGATTAATCCCTCCAACCAAACAAGGGATTAAGTGATCTTTTAATTTATCCCGGGATAACTTATCCCTTGGATTTCTTATACCTCAAACCAAATGACCCCTTAGTTTATTTCTCAGTTCGAGCAAACAAACATAAGGCTAGATCTATTATTTGTAGCCAATAGAAAACAATCATTACAAAGAAATTATCAAGATGTTCCCACAATCACTCAAACCCTAACCAACTATTAAATCTATAGAGGAATACTCATAGATCCCATAACCCCAATTGTGGTTTTTAGTTCCACATGATAAAGAAAGAGATAGTAACAATTGTATTCATCATTTAGATCAATTAGACTTACAAAAGATGAAGTCTGAAGTTGATTCTCTTCCAAGTTCAAGAAAAAGTTTCCAAAACCCAATCACAGAGTTAAAGATTGAATTCTCAGTTAAGAGGCCCAAAAAGAGGTTACTTCAGCTTTGGAATAAGTTCTAGATGCTGAATGAAACCCTAAAAGCTGTTATTTATATCTGTAACTTAAAGGAAATTCGAAACTAAAATTTTAGATTTTCGCTCCTTTAGCTGACGACATTTGCGATGACTTATCACAAATCTAATGACATATGTGATGACTTATCAGAAGTCTGATGACTTATTAGAAAATGTCTTCAACTCCTATTCAAATTCTATATTAGCTACCTTCGGTTGACGACAAGTCCTAACGGCTTATCAGGAAGTTAATGACTTATCAAAAAATATAGTCAACTCATCTTCAAATTCCATGTTTGCTGCCTTCAACTGATGACAAGTCTTGACGGCTTATCAGAAAGTTGACGACTTATCAGAAAATGTCATCAGAAATGCTTCACCTTTCTTGTTCTCTGTCTATGTGTGATGACATATTCTGATAGCTTATCACACCAAGTCGTCGGATGAAATCTTCAAAACTTAATTTCTTACATCTTTTACCAAAAATCATCCTTCTCAATGTAGCTTTCCTATATGTTCATGCATCATGACTTTTCTACAAAATCACATAAAATACTTACTTAATAACTTACAATTATTCCAAGTTAAAAGTCTTAAATGTGCTAACAGAAGGCCAGCACATCAGCATCTATGAACTGGATCGTAACTGAATCTCAGGAATCTGAAACTAATGCATGACTCATGAACTGAACTTATCTTGCAACTACTAGGACTTTTTTTCTTGGAATAGATATCTTTCCTTGAGATTTAGGATAGAATGATTAGATAAAAGATGGGAAAACAAACTATACGAATATGACTATTTGACTGCTAAACTGACTTGCTAGTGTTACTAACTAACTCATGCTGAAACAGAGGCTCAAATGGGAGAAAAGGATCTAACAATTTATATCATGAATATAAAGAACTTATAACATACCCAAATCTATGTCAGGGGAACCTTCCTAGTCATGGCGAGTCTGAATTGAATAGAGTCAGTTCTGACGCTGACCACTAGTGGTACTAGGAGTGGCGCCTTGCTGACGCGGATCTCTACCCTTCTAAGCTAGCACTCTACACTCCCGCATTCTATGGCCTGGTTTACCACATCTAAAACAAACCTTACTATTTGCCTTACACACACCTAGGTGATTCTTGCCACACTCTCTACAAAGCGGATAGGTACGAACACTACTGGCACTACCCTAGGTTTTGGAGCCTGGCGCCCCATCATGACTGACATCCCCAAACTTTAGTGAAGGTACACTAGCTGAGGATGGAGCTAGGACTGAAAACTTTTGACTATGGTGAGAACGGTTACCACCCTGTGACCCGGCCTAAGAAAAGTTGTAACTACCTATTCTGGATCTCTTACTCACTCTCTCTCTTTCTTTCATATTATTGGCCTTAATCTGCTGTGCATGCATCATTAGTCTAGCAAGGTCCATATCTCTATTGAGCATAGCAGTCCTACACTCTTTCAACACCAACCCGGACACACCAGTCACAAACTTACTCATACTCGCTCTAGGGTCAGCTATCAAATCGGGAGCATACCTAGCTAACTGGTTGAACTTAAGACAATACTTATTCACTTTCATAGAGACTTTTCTTAGGTTCATAAACTCTTCTACCTTAGCTTCCCTTATCTCTAATGGGAAAAACTTATCTAAGAAGGAGTCTTGAAATACTTTCCAAGTCATAAAAGTTGCATCCTTCCCTTTACTCTTTTTCTATGTCACTACCCAATCATAAGAAATATCCTTCATCCTATTAGATGCTAACTCTATAATCTCCTCCTTAGAAACATGCACAATCTGGGTGATCTTCTTCACATCCTCAAGAAAAAGTTGTGGGTCCTCATCTACTACTGACTCAAAGAATTCTGGCGGGTTCATTCTCATGAAATCTCTAATTCTGGTTGTGGCTAAACCCTCATCTTGCTGAGGTGGAGCTACAGCCTAACGGTTTCCCTGAACACTAGTTGTCACAGCTTGGGTTAGCACCCAAAAAAATGCTCGAAACTCTGCATGTGACACATTTTCATTCTCAGGATCTACGGGCTGAGGTGGTTGGTTATCATCTCTATGGGCATTGGCTCTGTGAGGAGGCATCTTCTATAAATGAAAAGAATAATGGATCAGATTGAGAATCAACTGGAACTTCTGCATACTCACACAACATGAACACATAAAGAAGGGAAATTGTTCCTAAAACATCTTATAGCCTCCTGTACATAAATGTGGCGCACAATACACCCATGTACAAGACTCTACTAGATGCGGCTTTCTAGATTTCCTAGGGTACTATTGAACCTTAAGCTATGATACCAAGTTTGTAACATCTTAATTTTCTAGAATCGGCATGCCACACGATACTCATGACCCCGAAGGACCACAAGCTAACCCTCTTCTAATATTTATACCTGAGAACTACATAATATAGGAAATAAATGCAGAAAACTGATGGAAACTTTCTATAAGGTTCAAACATCTAAAATAATCAATTCTGAATACTAATACATCTATCTAAAAAGCCTCTAAACTATTTGAACTGTGGAGTTGATGAGACATGTCCCCAACTAACTTCGTCTACTAAAAATAAATTGAGTCTAATGCTATAATAAAATAAGGATTATCCTCAAATAATGAGGGCTCACTGCTAAGACAACGGTTGTTGGCTGATTCAGGACTGCTAAGGGTGCTCTGGTTCTAGCTCGCCTGAACCTATGGTATAAGACACCATAGAAAAAGAGAAAAGTATGCGTTAGTACTTTAAATGTAGTGGTATACTAGATGAGGTAAGGCTAAATGCAAGGGCTTATGCATGAACATAACTTAACTGAATAACATGAGAGTACTGAATAAGGATACATGCTTGGACTGAATACTACCTTTTGAATACTTGAACTTCTGACAACTGAGTCTACTAATACTGATATCTACATTTACTAACACTGAGAGTCTGAATAATCGAGTCTACTGATGACTGAACTTTGAGCTTACTAATATCGACTGACTAAAATTGAGATCAAACCTATCTAGCAGATGATCTTTAAATATAGTATTAACGATAAGGAATGATTGAATCTGAGTTTGAGATCAGGCGTATCTAGTGGCAGATCTCTGAATCGATTAGTACTGATATTAGTTAATTTTATATAAGACTAGGCCTTTCTATCAGGTGGTCTATGAATCTATGGAACTATCTAAGTTCCTCACTAAGCTGAATGACCGTATCTGACAGTCCTGATTTTTGAGTGCTACTGTGATGACTAAAACTAAACTATAACTGTCGGAGTTCTCACTTAACCAACATACCCCAACTCTAAACTAGTGGGGTCTAACCTGTAACCTCAACTGGAAGGGTATCAATACCATACCACGGGTAAAGACCTCTGCTATGGTCAAGCCTCTCAAACGGGTGACCCTGAACAGGAAGTCACGCCTAAGGCAGTATGATAGTCAAGCCTTACTCTAATGAGTGACTCCTGGTCCTGCACTAGATACGCAGTTATGGAGTTCATGAATTGTTACTAACAACTCTGCCTCTCTAACGGGGAAGCCTTCATCCCTGCACTCACTTGGTGTTAGTTACTACTCCCAACTAAAGGACTCTGAACTAATTATTATCTGATCTTAGACTGAGATGAATTTGTTACTACTCATATTTCTTGACTGATCTAACTGGAAAGCATTTGTTACCCAGTTCACCTCTTATTTCGGGAAAGTATTCCAAAAGGGTCTTGGTACCCAAGTTCATCCCAGTACAACCTTTCATCCTTAGACAGATGGTCAAGCAAAAAGGACCATTCAGACTTTAGAAGATATAATTAAGGCGTGTGTGATTTATTTCAAGGGAAGTTGGGATGACCACTTGCCTTTGATTGAGTTTACATACAATAATAGCTATCATTCCAGTATTCAGATGGCTTCGTTAAAAGCTCTCTAAGGTAGGAGATACAGATCTCTAATTAGTTTGTTCAAAGTTAGTGAGGCCTCAGTCATAGATACTGACTTAGAACTCGACGCCTTAGAGAAAGTCCAGTTGATCTGAGAAAGACTCCAGGCTACTCAGAGCCGACAAAAGTCTTATGTAGATGTTCATAGAAAAGATCTCGAGTTTAAGGTTGGTGATTATGTCTATCTAAAGATCTCTCCCATGAAGGGAGTGAAGAGATTTGTCAAGAAGGGAAAGCTCAGTCCCCGATATATCGGTCCTTTTAAGATTCTCAATCGTTTCAGCAAAGTAGCTTATAAGCTTGAGTTGCCTTCAGATCTAGCCTCAGTTCATCCAGTCTGCCATGTCTCTTTACTCAAGAAGTGCATAGGTAAACCAGCAATAGTAGTCCCTATTCAGAGCATTAATGTATAGAACAGCCTCTCTTATAAGGAGATTCCAGTCGAAATCTTAGATTATCAACCTCGTAGATTCTGGAACAAAGAAGTCCCTTTAGTTAAATTTCTTTGGCAAAATTAGTCCATCGAGGGAGCTACTTATGAAGCAGAAGCAGACATGCATACCAAGTATCCTTACCTCCTCTCCGCCAACTCAGATCATGCTCAAGGTAACAGTTCTCCTTAAGCTTACTCAGTTTCATGATCAGTGTTCATCACAATCCCATTATAAACTTGGTATCAAGTACCATTGCATATTCAGTCATGCACTCATGTATCATTCGATTATGCAATTATGCACCAGACATGCATTCTCATTGTGAGAAATTTAGTTCTTCAGAACACTCAGTTATGCATTCATGAATCAGTTAAACATGCATCACATATGCATGTTCAGTATGTTATTTTTAGCTTGTCAGTCATGAGATCATGTTACAGTCATTAATGTTTAGTTTGTTGTTTCCCCTCTCATTCAGTCTCATTTGAGGACAAATGTTCTCAGAGGGGAGATATTGTAATACCTGTGTCTTTTCTGAGCTTGAAATTATCTCAAGGATGTTAGAAATTTCTTTGAAATATGAATCTATTCTTGTACATGTGGTATTTTTTTATTTTCACTTTCTATCATGTGGGAAATTTAATAAGCTTTTCATCAATACCAATTTCATCAAAATCCGGTGTCAGATGAGGAAGTTATGACCAAAATATAGAAGGTAGAGAAAACAACCCAGGTGCGATGGAGCAGGCGACAGACCGTCGGACAAATGACGGACCGTCAGGCATGACCGTCGCATCAAAGCAGTGAATCCATTTTCTAGAAATATACAACGGCGAGGTCTGATAGACCGTCGACCCAGCGATGGACCGTCGTACCCCACCATTGCTCTATGGCAGTGAGTCCTAGTTTTGTCTCAGTCCGATGAAGAGGTTCGACGGACCGTCGACCCAGTGACGGACCGTCGCACCCCACCATTAAATAATTCGATCTGAATTTCTAGCTTATTTTAATAGAGGTATTTTAGTCATTTATCACTCGTCTATATATACCCCATTTATACCCGATTTCAGCCATTTGGTTTATAATTATTCCACAAACAAGATTAGGGTTTCTCTCTAACAATAATCTTCAAGAAAAAAATCCAATCTTCTTCAAGAACTGAGGGAATTCTAATTCTTCAAATTCAAGAACATCAAGAATCTTAACCCAGGTATGCATAGTGTTCATTCATGGACCCCTTTCATCCATGAAGCCCAAGAATCCTTTTTTCTAAATTCAAGTTTATGAATCTTCTCTATGAATTTCATGGTTGGGCTGCTTTGTTCATGCTGGTAAATGAGAAATTAAATTCTAATCCACGTTGGGTGATAATTGTTATGTGGGTTTAATTATTAGAGATATAGATTCATGCAAACCTATGACTAAACCCTTGAATGATGAAATTGGAAGTGAACCATGATGTTTAATTACTATACAATGATGTATACATGTACTATGCCTGTAATATGTTTGATTAAATGCCTAGAAAAAGGAAAATTATCTAACTAGCATGATATCATGAAATCACCATATATGTACAAGTTCATTCCTATTACATGTTTGATGAAATGCTTTAATAAATGTATCATGGTGATTATTATGTATTCAAGTAAGTCATACTTTGTCAGTTTCCTTCCATCGAGTCTTGGGGGTACTTGTACCCGAAATATTAGTTGTGTGCCTAGAGCCATGTCATGTTTTCACGATATCCTTAGTTAAGCTATGAATCCTTAGACTTCAGACAGTCTTATAACTCAGGAAATATCCATGATCTCATAAACTCAGTCAGTTATCAGATATCAGTAGTATTTTGTTAGTCAACGGAATTTAGTAATTCAGCTCATGTTCAGTTCAGTAAATCATGTTCTGTGTCCATTCATATGGAAGTAGATATTAGCATCGAGTTAACCCAAGTAAAAGGACACACAGTATTAGCTGAGGGTGTGATCCTGAGTAGTCATCCTTGCATTCCAGAACTATGTAGCCAGCATAGGTTGAGATATCTACACTGACAATAAGAGTTGATGAGGTAGGTAAGCACTGTCAGATAAGGGCCTCACCATTCTCGAAAAAGGGACACTATCAGATGAGGGTCACCTATAACTTGTCCTTACTAGTGGCGTGATATTAACACCCTTCTAATTGAGGTTACAGATTGGACCCCAACTCAGTACTGTCAGATACAGTCACCCATGTTATCCGTTGTATTCAAATACAGTCTTTTATGTTATCAATCATATCATTTATTAGTATACCATGTTATCAGTATTCAGATTTAGTCATCATGTTATCACGGTGTCAGTTACAATTACGTATTTATGCATACACTCTCACGTTCATGTTAGACAGTCAGTTAGCATTAATCATGCATGTGAACCTTTGCATATAGCATACCTCACATGTATACTCAGTACATTCCATTGTACTGATGCATTTGTGCTATGGTGTTTTCTTTTTATGTTACACTATAGGTTCAGAGACACAAGTTCTAGATCAGTAGTAGATTCCAGTCTCAGAAGTCAGAGTTAGAAGTAAGTCCTCATCCTTCAAGGACATGATTTTATTTTATTTTATTATCTCATTGATTAGTTTATTAGTTGGGGTTAGTTAGGGACATGTCCCATCAACTCCTTATTCAGATTATTTAGACAATAGAAGCTTTCAGACTAGATGCAGACTATCATGTTTCAGACTTTAGTATTTTTAGTTTTGTTTGGGGTATTTTATTACCCCACATAGTTGTTATGTTATTCAGTTATGTTCAGTATTAAACCTTATGGCCTTTCAGTGCATGTTTCCGCATTATTATGTTATATTACGCAGTGTACAGGTATAGATATCAATCATGGATTATCTTGTGGTCCTTCGGGGTCATGAGCACTGTGTAGCATTCTGGGTACCAGATTCAGGGCGTTACAAACTTGGTATCAGAGCCTAAGGTTCAATAGAGTCCTAGGAAATCTGAAAGTCGCATCTAGTAGAGTCTTGTGCATGGGTGTATTGCGCGCGACATTTATATGCAGAAGGCTATAAGATATTTTAGGAATAATTTCCCTTCTTTCAGTATTCATGTCGTGCCAGTGAGCATAATCTCAATGTCAATCTCTCATTCTAATCCATTTTTTCTCCTTATTTCAGAACATGTCTCCCAAGAAAAGAACCCAGCCTGTCCAAGAAGACCCCTTGGATGAACATGTTTCTTATGCGGAATTTAGGGCCGCATTCACTACTCTTGCTCAGTAAGTTGCTACTCAGAATGAATGACCAATTATCGTTCTAGATAATCCAGTGGACAATTCAGCTGCAACTAAGATTCAGGACTTCAATTGAATAAATCCTCCATCCTTTCTTGGGTCTAAGACAGACGAGGACCCTCAGAAATTCCTAGATCAGGTGCAGAAGGTTACAGATATAATGAGGGTTACGTCTAGTGAAAGTGATAAGTTAGCTATACATTAGTTGTAGGACGTGGCTCATACTTGGTTCAAATAGTGGAAGTCAGAAAGGTCAGATGATGCAGGTCCTATAGAGTGGGAGGAGTTTGTTACTTTATTTTTAGATAGATTCTTTCCCTAAGAGCTTAGAGAAGCTAAGGTGCTAGAATTCATTAACCTCAGGCAGGGCAATATGATGGTGAAAGAGTATTCTGTAAAATTTACTCAATTAACCTGATATGCCCCTCATGTGGTTGCAGACAATAGTGCCAAAATAAGTAAGTTCACTTCAGGGGTAAATGATAGCATGGTAAATGAGCAGATCTGCCACACTGAATAGCGACATAACTTTAGCCAGGCTTATGACCCATACTCAGTAGATAGAGGAGCATAAGATTAAGTAGAGGGAAAAATATAATAAGAAAGCTAGGACAGGTAGTTTAATTTTAGTCAGCCTAAGTCAGAAGGGGGCAATCATTCTCAATTTTTCCCTAAGCCATCAGTTCCAGCTCCTTCTTCAGCCAGTGCTCCATCTCCTAAGTTCAGAGATAGAGCGCCAGGCTCTAAGTCTCAGGGTAGTGTCAGTAATGCCCGAACTAATCCCTTTTGTCAGACTTATGGTAAGAACCACAAGGGTGTTTGCAGAGCTGACAGTGATGTCTGTTTAGGTTTGGCAAGCTAGGCCACAGAGTCAGAGACTGTCCTCAGTCAGGTTATCAGATTCATCTTTGTTTCTCAACTCAGTTTGGTCACCCAAATTAGCAGGTGCCACCACCAGTGCTACTAGCGGGCAACGCCCAAATCGTCTTTATGCTCTTTAGACTTGACAAGATCAGGAAAATTCTCCTGATGTAGTTACTGGTATGTTACAGATCTTTCATGTGCATATTTACGCTATGCTAGATCCAGGAGATTCTTTGTATTTTGTTACTCCTTATATAGCAATTGATTTTGGAATCACTCCTAAAATTCTGGCAGAGCCCTTATCAGTCTTTACCCCAGTGGGTAAAACCATCACAGCCCGACGGTTATACAAGAACTACCCAGTTATGATATTTTAGAAAGTCACTGTAGCAGACTTAGTCAAATTAGATATGACTGATTTTGATGTCATTCTCAGCATGGATTGGCTTTATTCCTACTATGCCACAGTCGACTGCAGAAACAAAATAGTTCAGTTTTAGTTTCCGAATGAACCCATCCTAGAGTAGAAAGATAGTGTATCCGCTTTCAGAGGTTAGCTTGTTTCCTACCTTTGGGGCACGGAAAATGATATCTAAAGGATATGTCTATCATATTTTTTGAGTTAAGGACACTATTTTTGAGACTCCCAGACTTGAATTAGTTCCAATTGTAAATGAATATTAAGATATTTTTCTCGAAGATCTTCCTGGAATTCCTCCTAAAAAGGAAATAGACTTCGGTATTGATCTTCTTTCGGATACTTAGCCTATCTCTATTTCTCCATACAGAATGGCACCAACAGAACTCAAAGAACTGAAAGAGCAGTTAAAGAATCTCTTATATAAGGGATTCATCAGACCCAGTGTTTCCCCGTGGGGTGCACCAGTATTATTCATGCACAAGAAAGACGGTTCTCTCAGGATATGTATAGACTATCGTCAACTCAAAAAAGTCATGGTCAAGAACAAGTATCCTCTTCCCAAAATCAATGACTTATTTGACCAACTTTAGGGCTATCTATTTATCCAAGATAGACCTCAGATCCGGCTATCATCAGCTCAGAGTTAGAGAATGTGACATCCCGAAAATAGCTTTGCGTACTTGGTATAGTCACTTCAAATTCTTATTCATGTCATTTGGTCTTACCAATGCCCCAGCAGCTTTCATGGACTTGATGAACCATGTGTTTAAGCAGTACTTGGACATGTTTGTCAAAGTCTTCATAGATGATATTCTGATCTATTCTCGCACCGAGCACGATCATGCAGACTATCTCAGAACAGTACCTCAGACTCTCAGGGATCATCAGTTATTCACCAAATTGAGTAAGTGTGAATTTTTGCTAAGGTCAATAGAATTCCTTGGTCATATCATTTCCGATGATGGCATTAGAGTAGATCCTCAAAGGGCCAAAGCAGTAAGAAACTGGCCTCACCCTATCTTTCCATTAGATATCAGGAGTTTCTTAGGTTTGGCTAGCTATTACAGATAGTTTGTTAAGGGATTTTCTTTTATTGCATCCCCTATGTCCAAATTGACTCAAAAGAAAGTCAAGTTTCAGTGGTTAGATCCTTGCGAGAAGAGTTTTCAAGAGTTGAAGACTCGACTTATCTCAGCTCCAGTTTTAGCTCTTTCATATGGTTTAGATGGGTTCGTAGTGTATTGTGATGCATCCAGAGTAGGTTTAGGTTGTGTCCTCATGCAGCATGGTAAGGTCATAGCCTACGCCTTCAGACAGCTTAAACCTCATGAGAAGAATTATCCTACTCATGATCTTGAGTTAGCAGCCGTAGTATTTGCCTTGATAATTTGGAGGCATTATCTATATGGTATTTATGTAGATCTCTTCACAGATCACAAGAGCCTTCAGAATGTCTTTTCTCAGAAAGATCTCAATCTTTGTCAGAGAAGGTGGTTAGAGCTCTTGAAAGATTATGACATGAGTGTTCTTTATCTCTGGGCAAGGCCAATGTAGTGGCCGACGCTCTCAGTAGACTTTCTATGGATAGTATTGCTCATGTTGAGGACAATAAGAAAAATTTAGCTCAAAAAGTCCATCAGCTTGCTAGACTAGGCGTTTGCTTAGTCAATTCTTCAGAGGGTGGTGTATGTGTTCAAAGTAGTTTAGAATTATCTTTAGTTTCCAAGGTCAATAAAAAGCAAGATATAGATCCCAGCCTTTTCAACTTAAAAGAATTAGTTCAGGATCAGAAAGTAGAGGTTTTCTCCTTAAGGGGAGATGGTGTTCTTCATTGTCAGGGTCGTCTCTGTGTTCGAGACGTAGATGACATAAGGTAGCAAATTCTTGCAGAAGCGCATGGTGTGCACTACTCTATTTATCCAAGGACCACTAAGATGTACCACGACTTACAGGAGATCTATTAGTGGAGTGGGATGAAGAGAGATATTGCAGAGTTTGTGGCTAAGTGCTCTACATATCAGCAAGTTAAAATAGAGCATCAGAAGCCTAGTGGTCCTATGCAGGAGTTTATTATTCCTACCTGGAAGTGAAAAAAAGTGAACATGTACTTCGTGATGGGTTTGCCCCGAACTCATCATCAGCATGATTTAGTTTGGGTCATTGTAGAAAGAATGACCAAATCAGCTTATTTTCTTTCAGTTCATATGTAATACCCCGCATGTTCCTAATCCTGTGATTCATACTTGAGTACATGACTAACAAGAAATATCCTAGTGATAGGATAGCTTATAATGCATTAAGCATGTTCATATGAGTCACTTAAGGTAACGCAAGCTAAGAGTTTTTGAATCCATTAAGTTTTAGTGTTCGATTTTGCAAGGGTCATCTTTGAATGAGTATAACTCGATGTTAATATGGTATTTTGGTTGATTTAGACCCACCAAATTTTAGAGAATTGAATTATCTTTCCAACGATATCAATTTTGCCTTAATCCAATACTCGAGCAAAACATTATGCCCATTTTCGTGAGAGACAGTAGGCATAGGCGATTGGTTAGGCGCCGCCCAACCCAAGCATAGGCTATTACTTGGGCGCCACCTAAGATAATTCCAGGTGACAAAAACACTCCGTCTTGAGTTATTTTAAAGGTAATTAAGTCTTTAAATACTCCTTACACGTTCCTAAACATAACCCTACAAAGAATATAGCTTCTAAACCAATTGTAACCCTATTTTCATCTCAAAGCTCATCATCCAAGACCAATAAAGAAGAAAAACAACTAGGTTTGCATAAGTAAGATTGAAGATCCAATTTCAAGGAAATTCCTCTGTCAATCATCAAGAATCTTCCTTCTAAGATATGCGTAGTGTTCATCTATGGATTTAATTCGTTCATAAAGTTCAAGAATCAATCTTTAAAATACAAAAGCTTGGTTGATTGTGGTGATATAATCATACCCATGTTCATGCTTAATTGTTTTCCTCTTTTTTTCATTATAAAGTATGATTTCTATATTGTTGGGTATTGATGATCATGTTGTTGGTATTAGGTGATTCCCAAGGTGGAATCTTTATATGTTTTTGTGAATTCATGATATCACAAGAGTTAGAAATATGTAAATTTGGTTGTTCATGATGTATAATTTGATGAATTCACCTATTCTTAAGATGTGCATGAAAGGTGTTTGATAAAATGCCTAAGGAACTAGAAATCATGCAATATAGCTAAATTGTTACTAAGTGAAGGATTCATGATATGCCCTTACGTTCCAATAACTTCTATGTTGTTAATGTGCCTTGTGAATGTTGTTGGAATGCCCATGAACTATTCTTATGAGATTATGCTATGTTTACTTGAAAATCCTACTTATGAACAAGATGCATGCTAACCATGCAATCCACATGAACTTCCATGCTATTAGTATGTGTTTCCAATATGATTATGCAATGAACATGATATTAAGATTGTGCAAGTACTTCCATGTGATATGAAATCCTTTCCATGCAATACATTGTTGATAACCATGCATAGTATGAGATCCCTACTTATGATATTATATATTATGGACTCTACTCTTATGATCAAGTCAGCCATGTGTGTCAGTTTCCTTCCATCGAGTCCTGGGGGTACTTGTACCTAAAAACTATAGTTGTGTGCCTAGATCCATGTTATGTTTCACGATATCCGAACTCAAGCTATTATTCCATAGACTTCAGTCAGTCATGTGACTCAGGAAAACCTCATGATCTTAGTCAGTTGTCAGATATCAGTAACATTCCGCCAGTCAATGGAATTCAGTAAGATTACAACATGTACAGTCAGTTATTTATGTTCAGTCCCTCCAGATGGGAGTAGAGGTTAGCACCAAGTGAATCCAAGGATGGGAACTCACTCACCAATTCAGGGTGTGATTCTTAGTAGCGATCCTTGTGTTCCAGAACTATGTAGCCAGCGTAGGTTGAGATATCTTAACCCATCAGATTAGGGTTGATGAGGTGGCTTAACCAATCAGCTTAGGGTTCCCACCGTTCTCATTGAGTACCCGCCAAATAAGGGTCACTCACAGCTGTCCTTACCAGTGGCGCAGTATTGACACCCCTCCAGTCGGGGCAGAGATTGGGCCCTAGGTTAGCCATAACGACATACACGGGGCATGTTGGTTAAACACTACTTCCCACAGTTTCAGTATCAGTCTCAGTAAAAGAACTCAGATAGTTCTTCAGATTTCAGTATATACAGGACTGTCAGATACATTCATCCATGTTATCTATTTTAGTATCAGTCTCAGTAAAAGAACTCAGGGCGCTCTTTAGCTTTCAGTATATACAGGATTATCAGATACAGTCATCCATATTATCATTTTCAGTATCAGTCAGGACAGTTATCAGCAAACCATGTATTAGCTTACAAGTCATGCTATCACGTATTCACGGTCCCAGTTTCTATATATGTGTGTTTGCACTCCCACATTCATATTAGTCAGTCAGTGTTGTTCATGCATGAAACCATTTATGTTCATCCTACTTTCCTCGTATACTCAGTACTCCAGTTGTACTGACGCATTTGTGCTATGGTTCTTTCTTTTCATGTTACACCATAGGTTTCGAGACACGAGCTCTAGCCCAGCAGTAGTGGCAGCATTCCAGTCGTAGAGACACAGTGAGTCCTCATTGATTCGAGGACAATATGATTTGATTCATTTATCTATTTCTTCAGTTCAGTTTTACGGAGTTAGTTGGAGACATGTTCCTTTAACTCCTTATTCAGACAGTTTAGAGGCTTTCGGATTTACTTTCATATATACGTTCAGATTTAGCTATTATGGCTATTTTCGCCCATATGATTTTATTCAGTTGAACCTTATGGCCTTACAGTTCCATGTATTTTGTATTTTTTATATCATGATTTGCAGTATACAGGTATAGATATTAGTCATTGGTTAGCTTGTGGTCCCTCGGGGTCATAAGCACCGTGTAGTATTCCGGTTCAGCAAATCAGGGTGTTACATCATACCTCTTATTCAGTCAAGGATTATGCCAAACTCTACATCAGAGAGTTGGTCAGATTGCACAGTGTTTTGTTGTCTATTATCTCAGACAGAGGTACCCAGTTCACCTCTTATTTTGGAAAGCATTCAAAAAGGGTCTTGGTACATAAGTTCATCTCAGTACAACCTTTCATCCTCAGACAAATAGTCAAGCATAAAGGACCATTCAAACTTTAAAAGATATGCTAAGGGCGTGTGCGATTGATTTCAAGGGAAGTTGGGATGACCACTTGCCTTTGATTGAGTTTACATACAATAATAGCTATAATTCAAGTATTCAGATGGCTTTATTTAAAGCTCTCTATGGTAGGAGATACAGATCTCTAATTGGTTGGTTCGAAGTTAGTAAGGCCGCAGTCATAGATTCTGACTTAGAATTCGATGCTTTAGAGAAAGTCCAGTTGATCTGAGAAAGACTCCAGGCTGCTCAGAGCCGACAAAAGTCTTATATAGATGTTCGTAGAAAAGATCTTGATTTTGAGGTTGGTGATTATGTCTATCTAAAGATCTCTCCCATGAAGGGAGTGAAGAGATTCGTCAAGAAGGGAAAGCTCAGTCCCCGATATACCGGTCCCTTCAAAATTCTCAGTCGTTTCAGCAAAGTAGCTTATGAGCTCGAGTTGCCTTCAGATCTAGCCTCAGTTCATCAAGTCTTCCATGTCTCTTTTCTCAAGAAGTGCATAGGTGACCCAGCAATAGTAGTCCCTATTCAGAGCATTGATGTATAGAACAGCCTCTCTTATAAGGAGATTCCATTCGAAATCTTAGACTTTAGCCTCGTAGATTGTGGAAAAAAGAAGTACCTCTAGTTAAATTTCTTTGGCAAAATCAGTCCGTCGAGGGAGCTACTTGGGAAGTAGAAGCAGACATGCAGACCAAGTATCCTCACCTCTTATCCGCCAACTCAGATCATGCTCAAGGTAACAGTTCTCCTTAAGCTTACTCAGTTTCATGATCAGTGTTTATCACGAAATTGGTATTCAGTTTCATGCTCATGTTCCCATTATAAACTTGGTATCAAGTGCCATTGAATATTCAGTCATGCACTCATGTATCAGTCAGTTATGTAATTATGCACCAGACGTGCATTCTCATTGTGAGAAATTTAGTTCTTCAGAACACTCAGTTATGCATTCATGAATCAGTTAAACATGCATCACATATGCATGTTCAGTATGTTATTTTCAGCTTGTCAGTCATGAGATCTTGTTACAATCATTCATGTTTAGTTTATTGTTTCCCCTCTCAGTCAGTCTTATTTGAGGACAAATATTCTCAAAGGGGAGATATTGTAATATCCGTGTCTTTTCTGAGCTTGAAATTATCTCAAGAATGTTAGAAATTGGTTTGAAATATGAATCCATTCTTGTACATGTGGTATTTTTTTTATTTTCACTTCCTATCATGTGGAAAATTGAATAAGCTTTCCATCAATACCAATTTCATCAAAATCCGGTGTCAAATGAGAAAGTTATGACCGAAATATAAAAGGTAGAGAAAACAACCCAGGTGTGACGGAGCAGGCGACAGACCATCAGACAAGTGACGGACCGTCGGGCATGACCGTCGTATCGAAGCAGTGAATCCGTTATCTGGAAATATATGATATAAAGGTCTGATGGACCATCGACCCAGCGACGGACCGTCGCACCCCACCATCGCTCTATGGCAATGAGTCCCAGTTCTGTCTCAGTCCGACGGAGAGGTCCGACAGACCGTCGACCCACCGTTGAATAATTCATTCTAAATTTCCAGCTTATTTTAATAGAGGTATTTTAGTCATTTATCACTCGTCTATATATACCCTATTTATCCCCGATTTCAGCCATTTGGATTATAATTATTCCACAAACAAGATTAGGGTTTCTCTCTAAAAATAATCTTCAAGAATAAAATCCAATCTTCTTCAAGAACTGAGGGAATTCTAATTCTTCAAGCTCAAGAACATCAAGAATCTTAACTCGGGTATGCATAGTGTTCATTCATGGACCCCTTTCATCCATGAAGCCCAAGAATCCTTTTTTCTAAATTCAAGTTTATGGATCTTCTCTATGAATTTCATGGTTGGGCTGCTTAGTTCATGTTGTTAAATGAGAAATTAAATTCTAATCCATGTTGGGTGATAATTGTTATGTGGGTTTAATTATTAGAGATATAGATTCATGCAAACCTATGACTAAACCCTTGAATAATGAAATTGGAAGTGAACCATGATGTTTAATTACTATACAATGATGTATACATGTACTCTGCCTGCAATATGTTTGATTAAATGCTTAGAGAAAGGAAAATTGTCTAACTAGCATGATATCATGAAATCACCATATATGTACAAGTTCATGCCTATTACATGTTTGATGAAATGCTTTAATAAATGTATCATAGTGATTATTATGTATTCAAGTAAGTCATGCTTTGTCAGTTTCCTTCCATCGAGTCCTAGGGGTACTTGTACCCGAAATATTAGTTGTGTGCCTAGAGCCATGTCACGTTTTCACGATACCCTCAATCAAACTATGAATCCTTAGACTTCAGACAGTCTTATGACTCAGGAAATCTCCATGATCTCATGAACTCAGTCAGTTGTCAGATATCAATAATATTCCATAAGTTAATGGAATTTAGTAACTCAGCATTTGTGGACTGTAAATAATGTGCAAAGTGTAGGAATCGATGTGTAATTAAAGAAAAATATAAAGAATATTGAAAATATAATTAATTTGAAAGAAATGTAGTGTCATGTCGTGTACGTGTGCAGATGACTGTGAAAAATATTAATGAGTGGATAAAAATCTTGCTATAAAGAGAATTATTAATAAATTATGAAAAGAAAAGATATGACAACAAATTGATAAAAATCCTAAAGTAATGATGATTATCAATAATTTATCAACAATTATAAAAAGATGTGAAAATTATATTTTGTGTCCTTTAATGATCAGGAAGCCTGAAGACGTTAATTTTAAGCACAGAGAGCAAAACTTGAGTGTCAACACCTGTTATTAGCCATGTATTTAGTTAGATTACTTACTTTTCGTTTCTTGTTCTTATAATATGTCCTTTCCTACGTCTTTATAATATTTTATTCTTACTGCTCATCTTATTCACTCATATCATCAGATCATTTATATTTCATCATGCTGGAAACTAGTTTGGTACGAAGTAATGCTAGGTGAGACTATGATGCCCGTATTTCTTTTATAGAAGTGTGTGAAATAGAAATTAGAAAATAAAATAGACCAAACTCTTATTTAAATAAAGATGGATGGAAAAATATGATTGAGCAGTTCAATAGGAAGATAGGAAGAAACTATACTAGAAAATAATTGAAAAATAAGTGGGACAACATGAAACAGGACTATGCTCTTTTTAAGCAGATGATGAGAAGGGATACAGGTTTAGGTTGGGATGCAACAAAATATACAATCATTGCAGATAATGATTGGTGGGAGCAAAAGATTAAGGTACATCTCTCGCATTATTTTATAGTTATTTAGTATTTCTCTCATTGTTTAATTTACTTAAGTAATTTTGTTTGTTTTTTAATTTTGGGTGGATTATCGATATAAGAGGTTTAGGAATAGAGATATTTCTATCATATGTTATAATTATGATACATTATTTTCTGATATAGTTTCTACACGGGAAAGAGCACGCACCGTAAATCAAGAATAAATTTTTGAAATTGGAGTAGATCTGGACAAAGATAAAACAAATGATGTAGATGATTTTGACAAAGAACACTTCATTTATACCAATGATGAAGGGAGTGATGAAAGTGATGACCTACAACATATGAATTTTCTTATGTTTTCCAAGTCATCATTAAAAAGACAACTTTCAACTGATGGTATTGAAACTAGCAGTAGAGTAAAAAAGAGTAAGATAAAATCTTCTAGAGAGGAACTACACTCTATAGTTGAGTTAATGTCAAGCAAAAGTACTGTTACATCTCATGCAGTAGATGATCCTACAATTGATAAGTGTATGGACTTTTTGGCAAGTATTTCTGAAATTGTTGTCACGCCTGAAATGTATAACTATACAATGAACTTGTATCTAAAGAAAGACGTTCGTCAAATATTTCTTAAGATGACTATTGATGAAGTTCGAAAATCTTGATTGGAGTATAACTATGAATGATACGTGCTTAAGAAAATGTGAAGAATATATTTGTTTAATTTAAGTATGTTTGTTGTTTGATGTTTGATATTATGGTTGTACGTGTGAATTTTATACGTTGTGGTTGTATGAAAACCTTTTCATAATTGGGTTGAATTTATATGTATTGTTATATGTGTGTGTATTTTTATACACTAGTTTAATCGCACGTGCCTCGCACGTGTAATATTTGATTATTTAAAGTTAAATAATTTTATCTATTCCGGAGATTTTTAATGAAGTATAAAAGTTTAAATCACTTTTCAAAGATTATGCACACTTTAATATAATAATGTAAACATAAACATATATTTTAGTGTAAGAACATATATATATTTTACCACCAGAATTTTTAAGTGGTTGATGGATCATTACTTTTGCGTTTGTCATGTATTACCTCTTTTTCCTCCAGTCAGAGGCTAAGAGAGACACATCAATTTGAACATTATTTGTGGTACGATTATTTTTTTCTATATTTAAAATATTTTCTTATTTTTAAAGTCAAATATTTATAAAATCATTGATTACATTCTTATACGTACTTAAAACTTTTTAAAAATTGATACTTCTTTAATTTTTCTTATTCTAATTCTTTTATATTTATTTCTAGATTTTTCAATTCTTCTTAAAATCTAATTTAATTGATTTATAATTCTTAAACTAATGATAAAAGTATTGATTTTTATTAATTTTGATGACTTCTAATAAGAGAAGGTTTTACCATAAATATATTTAATTATTTGTTAATTCTTAAATATTAGGAAAAAATAGTGAAAAGACGATTTTGTCTAAAGCAAAGACTTTTAATAAAGGGTAAAAAGTTCAAACAATATTTTCAAGTCCCTTCACACTTTTAATATATTATAGATGTGTATGTTTTGTTGACTTCCACTTATTAGATGAAGAGTGTGCAATGAGATATGAATTACATAGATTCGTAGTATGTCTTACAAATTAAAATACGTTAATGTAGCATACTCTACTAATGTGAGAATTCTAGAATTTTTATACTCCCATACTCTACTGATGTGAGGCGTTTTTAATTTTCTGTTAAATGGAGAATTCGAATATTAGCATATCTCTTGATTTAAGTGACTTGTTATATGAAGAAGATGACGAATTGAAAAAAGTTCGTAGAGAGCAAGACAAGGAATGGATGACTTTTTGTCAACTAGCAGGTAATTATGTTTTGAGGTATTACGAAAAATACTTATGTAAGAAACCTTGTCGTACATCAAATCGCTTCAGACATATTTATTCAAGAGATATTACGAGGAAATGAAACCCGTTGTTATGAAAATTTTCGATCGAAGAAGGCGGTGTTTATTAATTTATCCAATGATTAACTGAAAAATATAGACTTAAACCACTCATAAAATTTCTACACACAAAATGTTAGGCATGTTTTTGATGATTTGTGCACATGAAACGGAAAATCGAATGATACAAGATATCTTTCAACATTCTAGAGAGGCGTTTCAAAGGCATTTTCATCATTTTTTAGATGTCGTTTCTAATCTTGCCAGAGATATCATTAGACCATATTTAAATTATAATGATGGTGTAGGAGCTCACAAGCCATGTAACGAGCGTTATTTACCTTTTTTTAAAGTAAGTTGCACTTTCTCCAAATATATAATTTATTATACTTAATATTTAATTTTTCTCATGATTATTTGCTTAAGTTAAATTTATATATGTATATACTTGTAGGGTTGCATTGGAGCACTTGATGATACATATGTTAACTCTAAATTGTCGTAAGGTCAAGAAATATCGTATATTGAACATAAAGGTTATCCGACTTAAAATATGCTTGTTGTTGTATATTTTAACATGTGTTTTACATTTGTATGGGCTGGGTGGAAAGAATCGTCTCACGATAATCGTATATTTCGTGAGCTCTTCGTAGACAAGATCTCAACTTTTCTCATCCATTGAAAAATAAATATTATCTAGTTGATTTTGAATATTCGCACATGAAGGATTATATAGCTCCTTACAGATTAAATAATGTGAGATATCACCTTCCCGACTTTTGACGTGGTGCAACACGATAATTACGGGAGCCAAGAGGACGCATTAAAAAATTTAATTATTTGCATTCTTCTTGTAGAAACATAGTAGAGCACACATTTGGTGTTTGGAAAGTAAGGTGGTCTATTTTACGAAACATGCCTTACTATAACATTGACACTCAAAGAAATATCGTAATTGCTACTATGGTCATTCATAATTACATTAGAAAGAGTGCATGTGGATGATGCATTTGAACGACGGAAAGTGAAACATATATTCAATCGGTTGATTCCGATGTAGGCACAACTTCAAGGGCTAACAATATAGATGACGAAAATGTGAGTGAGGAAAATAATTTGTATTGGGTGGGACTTCGTGATATGATTGTTAATGATGTTTGTAATGATTAATGCTTGTATTAATTAAATATTTTCACTTTTTGTATTTATGGCGAACTTACTTCTGGCCATATTAATACCACTATTTGTATGAAACTTCTAATCTATGAAATATGAATTTTTATATATTATTCTATTTCTTTAATATATTCTTTTAAATTTGAACAATTATTATTGTACACCACATAAATTTCTCTACAAAAAAATAAGTCACCAACCAAGATATATGGAGAATATTCACTGAAGATATACAACTTCATGGATGATTAGTGAATGGACCATCTATAATTCACGACACAATATTCGTATTCGACAATGTTTCAGTAGTGATATAGTCATTACTCAATCAATGAGTAATATATTTTTCAATTAAGAGTTATTTCATCAGACAAATAATATCATTTGTGATGAACTATTTATCTATTAATGTAATTATAATGATTAATAACATATATATTTTGTTTGATGATTTAAACTCTTTAAAAGAAAGATTTTTAGCGCACAAATTTGATAGTCATTCGTGAAAATATTCTCTCTCTCTCTCTCTCTCTCTCTCTCTCTATAGATATATATATATATATATAATAGTTATTTATATTTAAACTGAATTTAAATATATATTAATTTTAATTTGAATCACTTTAGAAATAAGAATCTAATAATAATCAACTCTATATATTATTAACAGCTTTAAGGGCATTTCAGACATTTTAACAAAAAAGAAAGTGCTTAACAACACTTGTTTACCAAACACATCAACAACTTTTTCTCAGTTTCAGCACTTTTATCTAAACACGTAACAACTTATTATTAAAATAAGTTTCAGTACTTTCAAAGAATTTTTTTAAAAGCCATTTTTTTCAACCTATCCAAACGGACACTAACTACTTTTTATGCTAATTCGATTTTGCTTTAGCCCTTGCCAAAATTCTTATAAAAACTTTGATAATGCATGCTCCCAGTAAGTATGAAAATTGATGATATAATCACAATAAGTGTGTTAAGTTTATAAAGTACACAATGACTAAAGACCTACTTCCTCCATTCCTTGTTATATGTTTTCTTCATTTTTCTTTAGTCAATTTGACTAAGTTTCAATGCTAAGTTAAATTAGATTAATTAAATTTTTTAAAATTAAATTTAGATATTAAGAAAAGAAAAAATACTATAAACTGTATTTTTTTTCATTTTGATGAAGAAATATTTCTTAAAATATTGATAAAAAATTGTGCCATTTAACTCTAAAAAAGACAAGCGAACATATAAAAAGTTGTATTAATTTTCCATACCAACAAATAACACTCGACTATGCAATGACAATTCTTTAATTTGAAAGTTATCGTCAATACTTATGGAACCGAACAAAGTAAAACAACAACAACAACATATCACACAAAGTAGTATAACCAATCAAACTTATTTAAAATTGAGGCATGAGGATGGTAAAAGGATTAAGGTGGGGTAAGAGAGCTCCTACTAACCTAATCTTAACCCTACTCCTTTTCCAAGGGAATTTAAGTTTTATGTACTTTCTTTTTATTTTTATTTCCTTATATCACACTTTATTTTGGTGAACTTTTGAAAGAGCACTGGCGGGGCACGTATAGAGTGACTGACAAGATTATTTAACATCATTTTTAGGACAACAAAGATATCGGAAGCTTGAAAATGAAGTACGTTGATTCCTGTATATAAGAACAAAGGGGACATTCAGAATTGCAACAACTATAGGGTATCAAGTTTTTGAGTCATACTATAAAGATTTGAGAATGAGTGGTAGAGTTGAGGCAGAGAAGGATCGTGACTATTTTTTAAAATTAGTTTGATTTCATGCCAGGTCGCTCGACTACCTAATCCATTCATCTTGCGATGAGATTAGTAGAGTGGTATAGGAAGAGGAAGAAGGACTTGCACATGGTTTCCATCGATCTTAAGAAGGCTACGGTAAAGTCACTAGGATGTTCTGTGAAGGTGCTTGAAGATTATAGGTGTGCCTATGGCGTAGACTAGGTCGATTCAAGAAGGCGTACGACAAAGTCCCCAGGAGGTTCTGTGAAGGTGCTTGAAAATTAGAGGTGTACCTATGGCGTACACTATGTCGATTCAAGAAATGTACAATGGAGCAAAGACTCGTGTGAGGACAGTAGGATGAGATTCAGAGTACTTTCCTATTTTGACTAGGTTGCACCAGGGATTTTCTCATAGTTTGTTTTAATTTGCCTTATTTATGGATGTATTTACAAGACATAATAAAGAAGAGATACCTTGGTGTATATTATTTCTGATGATGTAGTGCTTATTAACGAAACATGGAGAAGAGTTAATGATAAATTGAAGGTTTGGAGATAGACCCTAAGAGTCTAATGGGTTAGGTTGAGCAAGATCAAGACATAGTACTTGGAGTGTAATTTCAGTGATTTAATGCATGAGGGTGATGTGGCAGTGAAGCTGATTCTCAGGTCATTCGAACGAGATATAGTTCAAGTATCTTGGGTCTATGATTTAGGAAAATGGAGTGATTGACGAGGATGTCAAGCACCATATTGGTGTAGGTTGGTTGAAATGGAGGCTCTCTTTGGGAGTGCATCCTAAGCTTAAAGGTAAGTTCTATAGAGTGGTTGTCCGACCGATAATGTTATATAGAGAACGAGCGCTGGCCAGTTATGAAGTCCCACATCTAAAAGTTGAAGGTGGCGGAGATAATCATGCTAATATGGATGTGCAGAATTACTAGGAATGATAAAGTTAGAAATGAGATTATTCGAGAGAAGGTGGGAATGGCTTCGGTGGAAGACAAAATGTTAGAAGTGTATAATACCTCAAAAATTTAAGCCAATACTAGAGTCATGTTTCAAGATCATGCATGGAACATCATTGTTCTTTGATAGTTTTACGAGTTACTTTGATGTATATTAAGGTCTCAAATAACTCCCAGCTATAGACAAATTAAAATAATTCGTACCGATTGAATTTCCTATAAGAATGTTGCATTAATCAACTTCAAATGATCATATGTTTTGCTATACTTGGAATTTTCCATCTCACAACCCACCAAATAATAGGAAATTGAATTATCTTTCCAACGATACCAATTTTGCCCAAATCTTATACTCGGGTGAGAAGTTATGGAACTTTTAGTGAAAAATAGTAGCCCAACGTGATAACGCCGCATCATGGTGATGTACATTTTCACATTCGTCCTTTTCTAGTGTGTCACGGCGATAAGAACTGCGTCACGCCAAGGGGCATTTTTGCAGTTGTCAATTTCCAGTGAGGCACCGCAATAGCCATTGCATCGCGCCAAAAAAATCTAGTGGGGAATTGCCCGTTTTCAGTGGCCCAACGCAATTGCACTGCATCGCGCCGAAGCCAAAAATTAGGATTTCTAGTTTTGAGTTTCAATTTTTCCAAGGGCTTTTAATTCTTTTTCCTACACCTTATTTAGTACAAACACGGGATTTAAGTCCCTAAATACCATGTTTACATTACTTTTAATAATTTTTCCCAAATTGAAATCACACTTTCTCAAAAGAATAAACCCTAGCCTTCAAAATTCAAGATCAAATTTCAAGAATTCATCATCAATTGTCATGAATTCATCAACCCAGGTATGTTAAATGTTCATTCATGTTTGTTCAGTAAATGATCTCAGATTCTTCAGTATTCTCAACATAAGATAACAATTTTCCTTAGAATCTCTCTTTTTCATGCTCAGTTTCAGCCGCATACCATTCTCATGTCAGTCATGCATTCGCAGAACCAGTTCATTCATGTGTCATGTTCAGACTCAGTCATGTAATCACATTTTTATCATGTATATTCAGCATGAAATCTCAGTTCCTCAGTGTCTTCAGCTAAACCAGTCTTATTCGAGAACGAATGTTCCCAAGGAGGAGATATTATAATACCTCGAAAACCTAAACCAATGTTAGAGTCATATTCCAAGATCATGAAAAGTATCTTATAGTCCCTTGGTAGTTTTATGAGTTATTTTGATGTATATTAGGGTCTCAAATAACTCTCATCTATAAAACGAATCGAAATAACCCTTATCGATTGAAATTTTGATAAGAATGTTGCCTTAGTCAACTTCAAATGATCATATCTTTTGATATACTCAGAATTTTCCATCTCACGACTCACCAAGTTGTAGAAAATTAAATTATCTTTTCAACGATACCAATTTTTCCCAAATTCAATACTCGAGTGAGAAGTTATGGCACTTTTAGTGAAAGTAGTAGCTCAATATGAGTAGCACCGTGTCGCGCCGATGTGCCATTTTGCAATTGTCTCTTTCCAGTGAGGCTCCGCGATTGGTACCGTATCATACCAAAATGCCAGTTCATAATTATCTTTTTCCAATGATGCAATGCGATAGCACCGCGTCATGCCAGAGTGCCAGTTCACACTTGTCAATTTCCAGTGACGCAATGCGATTCCATCATGTCGCGTCAAAGTACATTTTTGCACTTGTCCGTGGAATACAATTTCATCCAAAATCTAGTGGCTCACCGCGATGGCATTGTATCACGATGAATCCTAAAAATAGGATTCTAGTGATGAAAATACTTAATTATTTCAGGGGTAGTTGGGTCTTTTTCTATGATCCTAATCAGTTCAAAACACGAAATTAATGCCCTTAAAGCCTACTTAGTCATTGTTTATTCAATTTCTCTAAAATCAAGAGCATTCTCTCTCAAATAGAAAACCCTAGCCTTCAAAATTCAAGATCAAATCTCAAGAATTCACCATAAATTCTCAAGAATTCATCAACCCAGGTATGTTAAGTGTTCATCCATGGGTTCATTTCACCCATGGAGTCCAAGTATCCTCTTTTAAATTTAAAGTTGTGATCCTTACAAGTTATTATGATTTTAAATTGTGATTTTAACCATGAACTCCCATGAATCAAAATTCTATACCATGTTTACACGAAATTGAGGATGTTTATCAGACCCCACATATTTTAATGTTGTTATTTAGTGAATTAAATCATAATTAAGTGCTATTGATGTTGAAATCATGCTATTACTCCAAGCTTAAACTATGAATATCAAGTGTTTGATAAAATACCTACAACAATGAATATTTGATAAAAACTTTCATGTTATGTCCTCCAAGCTTAAGTACTATTTTACTACTATTGCTATTGAGTCCTGGGGGTTATGAATATCCAAAAACGTAGTTGTTTACCTAGTCTTAGTATCTTCAGAATAGTTTTAGAATATGTTATGAGGATTATCAGTTCAGTCAATCATCAAAATCAGTTAAACTTAGAATAGTTCACCATTTTGAGTTAGTTCAGTTGGGAGTAGGATTTAGCACCAACCAAGTACAGGGATAGCGGCTTCCCTGTTAGATAGGCAGAGTCATTATTAGCAGTCCCTGTACTCTAAAACTACGTAGATAGCATAGGATATGAGGAGTCACCCATCAATTTAGGCTTGACTACCTCGCAGGGGTCACCCATCAGTTTAGGCTTGACACCCTTAGTCCTTCAGGACAGTACATCAGTATAGTGGATCCACACAGCAAGAGTTAGTACCCGTGGCATGGTACTAACACCCTTCCAGCTGGGGTTACAGGTTAGACCCCGATTAGCTCAGATTGGGGCATGTCGGTTAGATGATACCTCCCACAGTCTCAGTCCAGAATTAGTTCAGTAATTCAGTTTCTATTGCTTAACCATAGCATACAGATATCAGTGATTCAGTTATCAAATTTTAGTATTTCATCATTTCAATATTTACATATTATATTCAAAACATGTTATACATCCTCAGTATTTACAGATTTCATGTATCCTTAGTATCTACAGATTTCATGCACTCTATTCAGTACTTCATGTTATATATATATATTCAAAAAGTTATTATTCATGTTCATAAAACCATGCATATCAGCCTACCTCATTTAGCATACCAATACATTCAATGTACTGATCGCATACTCTTTTCTTGCGCTATGATGTATCATATCATAGGTTTGGATGCTCAGTTCCTGGATCGCGCATAGACTTCCTAGACTATCAGCCGTAGCAATGGTGAGTCCTCATAATTCGAGGACAGACTATTTTATTTCATGCTTTCAGTTCAGTAGTTAGTTGGAGTTAGTTGGGGTCTGTCCCATCAACTCATATTCAATCAATTTAGAGGTTTTCGGACACTTCAGATTGTCTGTCAGTTTATCTTTATTTTATCAATTTCAGACAGTTATTTTTCATATTCATGATTCAGTATTGTTTTCAGTTGCTAAAACCTTATGGCTTATAACTTGTTCTTCTGCATATTTATTATATTATTCAGTGCTCACAGCAGGTACCAGCTCATGGGTTAGCTTATGGTCCCTCGAGGCTGTAAGCACCGTGTGACGCTCAGGGTGTACTCTCTGGGTGTTACAAAGTGAGATTGAGATCGTTTAGGCATGTGATGAGGCAGTGCACGGATGTTCAAGTATGGAGGTGTGAGAGGCTCGCTATAGATAGTTTCAGATTGGGTAGAGGTAGATCAAAGAAATATTGAAAAAAATTAATTAGGCATGACATGGAGCAGTTACAGTTTACAGAGGATATGATCCTTGATAGGAAGGTCTGGAGGACGTGAATTAGATAGACAGTTAGTCGGTAGGAGTGTGTCCTTACTAGTAGAGAGAAGTGCTTTGTTTTCAATGTATATGTAGTCATAATGTTATGCATATGTCTTGTAGTTTCTTGTTCATAATGTTTTGATGATGTTTGTGATTTCGGATAGATAGTTCATAGTATTACTCTGTGGGTATCTTATTTCTTTTATTATCTAGTGGTGTGTTACCTCTTTTTATTGTTTGTTTTTATATTTTCTGCTTGTTATATTATTATTTATCCCATGTCGGGGGTCTATCGAAAATAACCTCTCCACTTCATCTGAGGTAGTGGTATGGACTCCGTACACTTTACCCTTTCCATACCTCACTTTGTGGAAATACACCGAGTATGTTAGTGTTCTTCTGTTACATTACACTTTATATATATATATATATATATATATATATATAACAAATCATGTCATTCCATCCTTTAGGAGAGGTCAAGACTATCTTTTCTTTTATCTAGAAGGGGTGGGGTGGGGAAAGAAGGATAATCTCCTTAATCAATCGTTAATTATGACTCTTCTCCAATTATTTAGACAAGTTTCTATAGAGGCAAGTTATTTCCTTGCAAAATATATACCAAGAGCAAATATTTCATTATTTAGCTAGCATATTATTGTCTCTTTGAATCTCATTGTGATCTTAATATTGAGACCATGTCAATTTCTCGATTTCGATAAAGGTTGGACAAATTTGGCTTTTTGGAGGACCTACGATTTCAGGCAAACATCTCCCAAAATAATATTTATGAAAGCTTTGAAGGTGAAAATTGAATTGCAACATTTTCTTAAATTTTAAATAAGTGAATCTCAACAGTGCTAGAAAGATCTCTAACAAGTGATTCTTGCTATAAAGAGATCTTTTATTATTATAATGGTGGTGTGG
The DNA here is from genome assembly GCF_002878395.1 of Capsicum annuum. NCBI lineage: Eukaryota > Viridiplantae > Streptophyta > Magnoliopsida > Solanales > Solanaceae > Capsicum > Capsicum annuum. The sequence continues at coordinate 214,296,515 of NC_061113.1, forward strand.
GCCACTTTTCTCAGACATTAACTATTTCACTGGATTCTTCCTACCTCTCACATGCACAGATACTGGACAGCTTGATATCTGCTATATATATATTTCAGGGACATAAGGGTAGTTGACCAAATAAGTAAAAGTGATGGAAACTAGAAACTTTGAAAAAATATTTGATACGACCGTTTTTCAATACATCTTTCAAAAAATTTGTTTGAAAATTATTTAGTACTCTACTCATAAATAATTAAGCTCTTATATGTATTAGATTTCACTCACTCTTTCGTTGTTATTAGTGTGTGGTCACTGCTATGTCACAAGCTCATGTTAGAAGGGTTGAAACAAGGCCGCTAGCCAATCAAAAATTGAATGTGATGATTTTGTACAAAGATTTTCTCAAATTTCCTTATTAGCTTTGGCCCGGTGAACCCGAAGAGTTTTTGATCTATACTCATGAGAGAAGAGACTACTACACTTTCTGGCAGGTTTGTGCAATTTATCATCTAAATCTTGCATTTTGATTTAGTATTTGCATATGTACTTGGATAAGAAATTTCTTTATCTTGGCCTTTTTTCAAATCCTCTCGAGTTATGGTAAAGAAGAATTATGCCACTATTAGCTCTCTCTTTCATGTATTGTCTCCCTTATCTTTGAGCCAATAAAAGACTGTGATCATCACGAATGAGTTATAACTTACGAGTGTATGGTGAATTTCACTAAAGTGCTAATTCTTGATTTTGCTTTAATATTTTGGTTAGTTTCTTTTACTTTTGAGATGTAGAAGGTAATGGTCGTTTTACTTAAATAATGTGTGTAAATAGAATTTCATGAAAAGTTCTAGAGTAAAGCTAGCTCTTTCTATCATAACATACGGTATTGAGGTTGCTTTTATTCCAACTGTGAATCAACTACTACTAAATTTTTTTGGTCACCTCCACACTGGTATTTGAACTTACTGTTGTAAAATTTTACATTTTGACATATTTACTTCTTTCATAAATTGCTTTTGAACATGTATGTGAGAATTCGTGACCACTAATATTAGTTGTTGTGTATATAATTTCTACACACTTTTTATGTTTAATGAATACACATTTTCTTTCTTTTTTTTAATTTATTCTCTGTATTTTATAAATTAATTTATTTGTTTGACAAAATGTAGACAATAAGACAACCTTTTCCTCGTATATCAATTGTACCAAAATTGTGTATGAGATTTTTTGAGTCTATCAGTCACAACAAAGGCAATGAAATCAGTGTTGGCCTTCAAGAAGTGAAAGAGATGTGAAGTTCTTCTCGGGACATATCTATGCATCAATATATATGTGAATATGTCTTGTTATATTTTTTCCTCCTTACCTGATCTATGTTGGTAGATTAACTTTGATTTGGCAATGTTAACTAAACATACTTTTGGATGGAAGATATACCTAATGCTATTTTTAGTGATGGGTTACTTTATAAAATCTCTTATGATATCTTTTTCTTTTTTCGCTTTTTTGTTCTTTATTATTATCTTTCTTGGCCAACTAACTATGCAAAGATTCAAAAAATCGCTAAAAATATAGATAATTTTTTTTTTGGTACGGCGTTCGTACTTCGTACTTTTCTTGTTCCCTTCTCCATGCTTCAGTTATTGAGTATGATTTGATATGTCTAAACCAGTAAACTCTAAGAAGAAATAAAATCGAAAATATTATACTCAGAAGAATTTGAAATCTAACTTTCACTTTCAAACAAAATTTATTTTTTTACACAATTCAAATTAGACAATTTTAAATGACGACTCAAACCCTTCCAGTCCTTTGCAAAATCTTCACAAACTTTCTTTGCGAAAAAATCGAGTGGACTGATCTTGTAATAAAAAATTTGCAATTCCGACTTCACCTTCGAGGGATCGAATTTTGATGGCATTTTCGCACAATTATAAAGCAGAAGGGATAGAAGCTATTTTTTGTTCACTTCTATAGCACTTGTTGCTAATCATTAGTATTGCCACGTGTTTCCATGGAGAGGCGAAAGTACTATTAGGTATTACCATTTAGATTGATTGGGGTACAACAATTTGATGTTGTGATAGTCCTACACTTTTTTGCTATTTTATAAATAAGAGAATTAGTAAAAGTAAAAAATTATTTCTGTTATGAACAATAAAAATTTCTTTTTATTATGACCTTGCTTCTACCTTGCAATACTTTCATGGCTTGCCTTTTGAGGTCCTGTTTATTTCTTTTTTAAAATAAATAAATAAATTTACATAGAGTAAACCATTTGTCTTTTTGCTTACATGATTCAAGAGATAATTTGATCATTTTTCTTTTGTTATTATTAGTTCTTTATTTCAAAGACTAAATATAAAATATATTATTTTTCTTTTGGAAAAAGTCATTGTTTCTGCCCCAAACTATCATAGTAACCTATTACACACCTAATTTTGTTCAAAGTAAAATTATTTCCACCTTAGAAGGTGACGTGACAAAAAACGTATATTCTCCTTTCTAAGGTGCATGAGAAGAAGAAAAAAATCTTAAAATGACATAATTGCACACGTGTCACTATTTGATTTATCATTATATCATTAAGTGCTCCTAATATATTCTTGATATATACAATTAGATTAATTATTTTTTAAATTAAAAAAATGTTAATAAAATTATTTTTTTTATTTTTCAATTGAAAAAATGTTAATAAAATTAAATTTTCTTATTTATTTATTTTAATATGTGGGTCCTGCCTTCTTCAATTCCTTCTTCTTCACCAAAATGACCATTAAAACACCACCATTGACACCATCATCATCAAACTCAAATCTTCACCACAATAATTTTAAGAATGCACCATAGATTTCATTATCGAAATCACAATACAACCATTAGTATCACAAAAATCACAAACAACCACTATAAAATTCAACATTCACTACTAAAATTACCATTGGAATCACAATATCACCATTGTTAACATCTAAAGTGACAAAAACCACCACAAATTTACACCTGCACCACAAATTCGTACCTGCACCTTCACTAGCCTCAACGCTGGCTCCAATCACCGCGGTCTCCTTTTTTATGCGACCCATGTTTTGGGTCATGAAATTGAGTTGTTACTTGATTGGATTGGAGAAACTATAGCAAGGTATTTAGCATCTCCCCAATGAATTTTTCTCGGACATCTCTTAATTTGTCTTTGGGTCTAATTTTAGAATGTGGTTTGGTTATATGTACTACCATTGCGTAAAGACAAAGATGTTTCAAACTGTAGAAGTAGGGATACCCAAAAGCATCGACTTTCACATCAATATGACTATTTTTTTATTCTTCTTTGTTGCTTTACTATGCAATTATTATGTGGAAGAAAATATAAAAGAATTTACCATTCTTATAAAGTTGCTGCAAGATGTAAAGGGAAAAAAGGAAAAGCCAGTTACTTGAAAGAGTGTCTATATCTTGCTTTTTCACATACCTCCACCTTTTTTTAGGATTTATAAAATAGGATCAACATGGAACCTTGTGATTAATCTGCCACTACTGATCGAAAATTGATCTTGTGGAAGCTGAAACATCAAGGAGGATTTGGATATTGAAGAAAAAGAAAAAAAATTGACCTCATAACAATGGAGGTTTTGGACATTGAAGAAAAAGGAAAAAAGAAAATATTATGAGAATAATAAATTTATTATTTTTTCGTATTATGCTTACTTGGTACTAGCGTGGCAGGTGCGTGTAAAACACCGCACCACATATAAGTGGTATAATGCTTTACAAGGTGTAAAAAAAATCACTTTTATATAGTATAGATGTGTGATAGGTCACTCTAATAGTTTAGGTGTGTCTTAAGCTTTTCGAGTATAGTTTAGGGTGGAAACGATGACTTTTTCCTTTTTCTTTTCATTAAAAAACTCTGTTATGAGGTTGTGTATGATTAATTTAACCGTACAAGAGTATAATATTTTCTCATTATCTTCGTAGTATCTGAGATAAATGTATGTATTCTGATTAAGTAAGATCACATATTATGATTACGAATCTATTATATGTGTCTTTTATGTTTTGTCAAAAATTAATTTTATAATATAGATACTTATGACATCTATGTCTTGCCAATATTATGATCTTTGTCACTGTTGAGGTAAATATTGTATTATTCATTAGATCGAGTTGATTCACTTATTTCATCTGATTAGTATGTTCATCTGCTACTGTGCATGGCTTCAATTCACCTAGAATCAGAGATACATTCAGAAAATGATCCTCAAGACATTAGTTTTTGTAACGCCCCAAGAGTACACCCTGGGCGTCACATGGTGCTTACAGTTCTGAGGGACCACAAGCTAACCCATGAGTTGGTACCTGCTGTGAGCACTGGATAATAATATCATAATTGCGGAAAAACAACTGATATTTCCATAAGGTTTATTATTGAATCAATAATAAAATATGAATCTAGAAAGAAACTGTCTGAATCTAAAAAAAATACTGATAAACTGTCATGTCAACTGAAAAACTGAATGCTGAATAATTGACTCTAATGTCTGGTAAGCCTCTAAAAGTGAATGACTGTGAGTTGATGGGACAGGCCCCAACTAACTCCAACTAACTACTAAACTGAGACATGAAATAAAGTAAGGCTGTCCTCAAAGTATGAGGACTCACCACTGCTACTGCTGAGGATCTGAGAGTCTAATCGCAAGCCGAGAACTGAGCGTCAGAACCTATGATATAATACATCATAGTACAAAAGAAAAGGTATGTTATCAGTACTTTGAATGTACTGGTATGCTAAATGAGGTACGTTGATATGATTGGTTTCATGAACTGAACTAATAGTTAACTAAATATGCATGTAAAGCATGGAGTACTGAATAAAGAACATGAAATTTGTAGGTACTGGGAATATGTATAAATCTGTAAATACTGAGTATGCATGGAAATCTATAAATACTGAGGATGCATGACCAAGCATATAATATGAATTGAGTAAAATCTGTAAACTAAAATACTGAAATAACTGAAATCTGTATGCTTTGGTTAAACAACACTAAGACTGAATAACTGAACTGGGACTATAACTGAGACTGTATCTGAGACTATAGGAGGTATCATCTAACCAACATTCCCTAATTTGAGCTAATCGAGGTCCAACCTGTAACCCCAGTTGGAAGGGTGTTAATATTGTTCCATGGGTACTAATGCTGGCTGTGTGGATCCACTAAACTGATACAATGTCCAAAGGACGAAGGGTGTCAAGCCTGAACTGACGGGTGACCCCTACGAGATAGTCAAGGCTAATCTGACGGATGAATTCTCATATCCTACGTTGGATACGTAGTTCTGGAGTATAGGAACTGCTACTAACGACTCTATCTATCTGACGGGGAATTCGTCATCCCTACACTCACTCGGTGCTAAATCCTACTCCCAACTGAAAAACACTAAAATACTAAACTGTTCTGAGTTTAACTGACTGATATCTGACTATTCTGATAATGCTCATAGTATGTTCTGAAGACTATTCTATAATGTACTGAGACTAGACTACATAAACAGCTATGGCTTTCGAGTATTCAATACCCCCAGGACTCAAAAACAATAATAGTAAAAGGACACCAAAACTTGGAAGACATAATATGAAGGCTTTTATTAAATCAATCACTCTTGTAGGCATTTTATCAAACACTTATAGTTCATGGTTTAAAACAATCATAGGAATGTCATGGAACTTATAGAAATAGCATGAATTCGACATAATAGTATTAAATCATAGTTTAATTCAATAAAATAATAATATTAAAACATAGAGGATTGAATAACAACAATAATTTCATTGAATCATGGTATAAAAATCAATAGTACATGGAGATTCATAGGTGAAATCAAAATTTAAAATCAATTAACTTGCAAAGATCAAAATTTTATAATTTAAATAGGATACTTGGACTCCATGGGTGAAAGGAACCCATGGATGAACATTTAACATACCTGGGATAATGAATTTGGAAGGATTGATGGTGAGTTCTTAAGATTGGGCCTTGATTCTTGAGAGCTAGTGTTTTCTGTTCTTGAAGAGAGTTGATTTTAATTTGAGAGAATGATGACAAAGTGAGAAAATAATGCTCTCTTAGGGTTAAATCTCGTGTTTAGGCGGATTTGAGGTCATGGAAAAAGACCAAATGGCTCCTGAAATTTAAAATAGCAAAACTGAAAAAATTCTCAATTTTCGCCCTTGGTGCGACGCAGCGCTATCTCGTCGTGTCATTGGAATTTGCCAACTGGGAATGTGGCTGGTGGTGCGACACGGTGGTATTGCGTTGCCACCTTGGATGCGACCTAAAAACTCACCGCGACGCGGTGGAATCGCAGAGAGATACTGGAAACTGCCAAATACCAATTTGGCCTTTGGCGCCACGCGCCAAGATCGCACACCTTCACTGGAAATTGTCAATCGTCATTTAGACTGGCTCAGCATGCGTTGGGGACTAAAATGATAGTGTTTAATGACTGAAACTTTAAATCGCCATAACTTCTTACCCGGTTATCAGATTTGGGTGAATTTTATATCATTGAAAAGCTAATTCAATTTACTACGCAATAGCAGACGCTAAACTGAAATATACTGAGTGTTTCAAAAATTTCATATATGAATACTCATGTATTGGGACTTAGATTATGCTAAGAAAATATGAAATATTACAATATCTCCCCCTAGGGATCATTCGTCCTTGAATGAGACTGGCTAAGTTGAGGGAAAACTGATGGACTGAGCTTACACACTAAACATGCATATATGATGCATAGAATGCATGACTGAACCGATTTGTGAATGCACGACTGACATGAACATGATGTGCACTGAAACTGAGCATGATAGAGAGAAATCTTAAGACGATTAGTACCTTCTACCGAATCTTAATTCACGGAGAAAAGATGAGGGTACTTGGTCCGCATATCTGCTTTTGCTTCCCAACTGGCTCTCTTAATAGACTGATTCCTCCAAAGAACTTTGACTAGTGGAACCACTTTGTTCCTTAGTCTACGAACTTGATAATCAAGAATTTTGACTGAAACTTCCTCAAAGGAAAGACTATTCTGAATATCTACACTTTCTAAGGGAACAACGACAACTGGATCACCAATACACTTTTTCAACAATGAGACATGGAACACTGGGTGTACTGAGGCTAAATCTAAAGGCAACTCAAGCTCATAAGCTACCTTTTCGAAACGACTGAGAACTTTAAAGGAACTGATATATAGGGGACTGAGTTTCCCCTTCTTGCCGAATCTCTTCACTCCCTTCATGGAAGAGATTTTTAAGTACACAAAATCACTGACCTAAAACTCGAGATCCTTTCTCCTCACATCTGCATACGATTTATGTTGGCTCTGGGCAGCCCTAAGCCTTTCTCTAATCAACTGAACCTTCTCTAACGCCTCAAATACCAAGTCAAGCCCTAATACTGCGACCTTACCTACTTCAAACCAACCAATTGGAGATCTATATCTCCTACCATAGAGAGGCTCAAATAGAGACATCTGAATACTGAAATGATAGCTGTTATTATATGCGAATTCGATCAAAGGCAAGTGGTCATCCCAACTACCCTTAAAATCGACAACGCAGACTCTTATAATATCTTCTAGAGTTTAAATGGTCCTTTCTGCTTGACCATCTTTCTGAGGGTGGAAGGTTGTACTGAGATAGACTTGGGTACCAAGACCCTTTTGGAATGCTTTCCAAAAGTGAGAGGTAAACTGGGTACCTCTATCTGAGATGATAGATGAGGGAACACCACGTAACCTGACCAACTCTCTGAGATAGAGTTTGGCATAGTCCTCAGCTGAATAAGAGGTATGGACTAGAAAGAAATGAGCTGATTTGGTCATCCTGTCTACGATAACCCAAATAGAATCATGCTGATGATGAGTATGAGGCAAACCCATCATAAAGTCCATGTTAACTTCCTCCTATTTCCAATTGGGAATACTGAACTCCTGCATGGACCCATTAGGCTTCTGGTACTTAATCTTAACTTGCTGGCATGTAGAGCACTTAGCCACAAACTCTGCGATATCCTTCTTCAATCCACTTCACCAATAGACCTCCTGCAAATCACGGTACATCTTAGTGGCCTCTAGATGAATAGAGTAACGTGCACCATGCGCCTCTGTAAGAATTTGTTGCCTCAAGTTATCTACACTAGGCAGACACAATCTACCCTGACAGCATAACACACCATCTCCCCCTTAGGAGAAACCTCCATTTTCTGATCTCTAACTGATTCTTTCAACTTAGCTAGACGGGGATCTTTATCCTGCTTTTCCTTTACCTCAGAAACTAGAGATGATTCTGTGCTACTCTGCACCCATACACTACCTTCTGGTGAATCGAGTAAGAGGACACCTAGTCGAGCAAGCTGATGAACTTCCTAACCTAACTTATTCTTACCATCCTCAACATGAGCAACACTACCCATAGATAACCTACTAAGAGCATCAGCCACTACATTGTCCTTGCCCGGATGATACAAAACCTAACCACCTTCTCTAACGCAGATTTAAATCTTTCTGAGAGAACACATACTGTAGGCTCTTATGGTCAGTGAACACATCAACATGCACCCCATACAAGTAATGCTTCCAAATATTTAAGGCGAATACTATTGCTGCTAACTCAAGATCATGAGTCGGATAATTCTTCTTTTGGGGTTTAAGTTGTCTGGAGGCATAGGCTATGACCTTACCTTTCTGCATGAGGACACAACCCAAACCTACTCTAGATGCATCACAGTACACAACAAACCCATCTAAACCATCTGGCAAGGTAAGAACTGGGCTTGAGGTGAGTCGAGTCTTCAACTCCTGAAAACTCTTCTCGCAGGAATCTGACCACTGAAACTTAAGTTTCTTCTGAGTCAATCTGGACATGGGGATGCAATAAAATAAAATCATTCAACAAACCGACGGTAATAGGCCAGCTAAACCCAAGAAACTTCTGATGTCTGATGGAGAGATGGGTCTAGGTCAGTTTCTCACTGCTTTAGTTTTTTGAGGATCAACTCTAATACCATCATTGAAAATAATATGGCTAAGAAAAGCTACTGATCTTAGCCAGAATTCACACTTACTGAATTTAGCGAATAACTAGTGAGCTCTAAGAGTTTGCAACACTATTCTGAGATGGTCGCACTTATCGCGGCAAGCCTTGACAAGTAAGTCAATCACCTAAATTGATATGGAATGAGAAAAATGACATCAAAACCTAAGGCAAGACTTCTAAAATGAATTCGAACCATACATATACAATAATAGCGAAAAACACATAACAAAAGATACCATAAATCATCAAAAAACCTGGTGTCCCAGTGTAAGAACCATCTAAGTATATCATGAAGTCAAAATATACAACTGATAGTCCAAAAAGAGCATAATCCATCTTTGAATACAAAAACAAGACATAAACTAACTAAGAGAAGGTAGTAGATAAACTCCAAAAGCATGGATCAACCGCTACCTCAAAAATGCTCAAAAACACCACCCGAATCGTGACGGTACCTGAATCTGCATCGAAAGAGAACAGTAAGGGTGAGTACGTTCCACTTGTACTCAGCAGGTATCAAGGCCAACTGCGAAAGTAGAAAATAAAGTATATAAACACAAACTAAGGGCACATCACCTGTAGTTAGAAAATATCCTAAACGGTAGCACACACTATCTCCATTAACAGTTCTATAATTTACACATATACCAAATATAAGTACGAGAAAGAAGCACAAATAGAAAGATATCAAATCAAGAACGAAAATACAACATAGAATGTGCACCATATATGAAACACAATGATGATAATGTGATGCACGAGATTGACGCACAACCTCCGTACACACCTGCCAAGCTGTGCTGCCGTGGTAAGACTCGTGGGGGATTCATCAATTCATTAAAATTCAATAACCAATATTGATCCAATATCCATAACTCCACTCTAACACATACATCGATAGAGGATTTTTAAAGATGTCACATTTTCTGTTAGAAAAATTAGTATTTCCACGGTGGTACCAATATTTCATAAATGTATATGATATGAGGATTAATGCTCACAATCAACCAGAATGAAAATTTCCAAATCTAACTAATATACCAACTGTGTGAGCCAAAAATTCACTCAAAACAACCAACCATCCATGATCCAATATAATCTAGAAATCGTAAAGTAAAATGTGCAAGTAAGATGTCATTAACACTACTAAATCCCAATTTATGCATTTCTACTAGGAAAAATCCAACCAAATATACATATATAAGGTCAACCACATCATATAAGACCCTACAAGGTAACACATAGAAAATAATGTCTCAACCACCAAATAACAACAACATAGGCACCCACATGAGCACATAATAACACTAACACAATTTCCATGATACAACTCCATACGCATAGCATGCTTTTACATCAATATTGACTACCCAGTCCAGTCTAAAGAAAGTTAAGTTATAACTTACCTCGAAAGAAGAAAATTTGGTCCGAAAACCTTCATCACGAAGTCTTCCACTCATGAATGACCTTAAAATCAACTAAAACATACAAATATAAATTCTACGCGTCAAAATAAAACCAAAGATATCCATATTTTCCACTTTTAAGTCGGGTTCAAAATGAATCCCCAAAATGGATTTTCAAAAAAGAAGTATAAAATCAAAATTTTAGTTCATAAATATATTTTTCATGATTAAAGGAATACATGGAAGAAAACCCAAGTGAAAATGGGTTAAAATTAGGGTTTAAATTGAAGAAACACTAATTTAGGCCTTACGGACCAAAATTCCCAAATTTCACTTTTGAAATCGAGTTTTAACGAGCTTTAAATGACAAGAATAAAATAAAAATAATTAAAATAGGGATTTGGAGCTTACCCAAGATTGAAAATGGACGAAATCACCCAAAAACTGTAAAATCCGAAGCTTAAATTCTCAAAAATCTTGAAAAATCATGAAAAAGAATTTATATCTCAAACGCACAGAATAATAAATGTTGACCAAAGTCAACTATAAAACTTTTTAACCTCTAAAAAACACAAACTCGCACAAATCACACCAAAATGTATTGAGAATCGTGTCAATCATTCCCACACCCCAGAAATACCATGAAGCAACCATGAGAAGGGGTAAAATGAGTCAAATCACACGAAAATAAATAATTGACAAAAATCACCAAAAATAAAGTCATTAGATCATCCACCACTAAGAATCTAGTTCTTCCTCAAACTATAGGTAATGGAGTACCTGAATTGGCAAAAAGCTGGGGATAACTACCACGCATATCAGACTTAACCTCCCAAGAGGCTTATCTACAGGTCAGCTTCTCCACTAGACCTTAACTAATGGAATATCTCTATAATACAACCGTATAACATTCCTGGCTAGAATAGAGACAGAATCCTCAATAAAAGAAAACCTCTCATCTAACTGCACTAAATCCCAATGAATGACATGAGACTCATCTGGAATGTAACACTGAAGCATGAAAACATGAAAAAATGGATGAACAACCGATAAATCTAGGGGCAATAATAACTCATAAGCCACATCCCCAATAGTCCAAAGAATCTCAAACGGTCCAATATACTTGGGGCTAAGCTTGCCCATTTTTTCAAACCTCATCACGCCCTTCATGAGCAATACAAGAAGGAAGACTTGATCACCGACACTAAATCATAAGGCACGAAGTTTACAATCTGCATAGCACTTCTGCCTACTCTGAGCCACTCGAAGTCTTCCTGAATGACCCAAACTCTATCCAAAGACTCACGAAGAAAGTCCATACCTCGAGGTCTATTTTCAGAAACCTCAAACCAACCAATTGGAGAGCGACAATGCCTACCATACAAAGCCCCAAAAGAAGCCATCTCAATACTAGAAAGGTAGTTATTATTATACGCGGACTCCACTAAAGCTAGATATTGCTTCCACTAATCTCCAAAGTCCATAACACAAGGGTGGAACATATCCTTCAAAACCTGAATAGTTCGCTCCGACTGACCGTCAGTCTGAGGGTGAAAAATTGTGCTAAGATCAACACGGGTACCTAACCTCTTGAAAATCCTTCCAAAAGTGAGATATAAACATTGAACCACTATCTAAGATGTGAACATTAAACCTCTATCTGTGCTAAGTCCATAACTATCTTTCCATTTCCACTTGGAAATGGGTAACCTCTGAAGCAAACCACCAGGCCTCAAATACTTGACCTTCACCTATTGGCAACATAGGTAATGAGCTACAAAATTTGCTACATCCTTCCTTATATCACCCCACTAGTAGTGTTGTCTCAAATAATGATAAATCTCAATCACCCCAGATGAATGGACTACCTAGAACAATGAGCCTCCTCAAAAATTAGTCTCATCCAACCAACTACTCTTGGCACACAAACTCACCTCCAATCTTCAAAACAACATCTGAATCAAGTGAGGTTTCCTTAGCCTCACCACTCAACACCTTATCCTGAATAATTCCCAACCCAACATCATCAAACTGATGAGCCAGAATCTGCTCCATCAAAGAATACCTAGCCTCTACAAATGCCAAAACGCAACCAAACGTCAAAATATCAAGACTAATCATCTAGTTAGCCAAAAACTGAACCTCTAAGGTCAAAGGCCTCTGCTGCATCAAAATATAAGCCAAGCTAACTATGCTAGTCAATTTCTAGCTCAAGGCATCCACAACTACATTAGCCTTGCTCGGATGATAGAAAATAGTCAGATCATAATCTTTAAGCAACTCAAGCCAATAATGATACCTCGTATTAAGATATCATTGGGTGAAGAAATACTGAAGACTATGGTGATTTGAAAAAATCTCACAACGGACTCCATAAAAATAGTGCCACCACATCTTCAAAAGCAAAAAAAAACCATGCACAACTCTAAATTATCGTAGGGTAATTCCTCCCATAGGGCTTTAACTGACAAGAAGCATACACAATCACCTTACACTTCTGTATCAACACATCACCTAAACCAATACTAGAAAAAGATGATAAAACTCATACCCTCCTTGGGTAAGTCAAGATAGGAGCTGAAGTCAGCAAATCCTTAAGCTTTTAATAGATCACCTCACAAGCATCAAACCACTGAAAAAAAATATTCTTTTGAGTCAACTTGGTCAACAGAGCCACAATAGATGAAAAACCCTCAACAAAGTGCCGATAGTAGTCTGCTAAATCAATAAAACTTCAAATCTTGATAGGAGAAGTAGGCCTAGCCCAATCACGAACTACTGTAATCTTGGTCGAATCGACCATAATATCATCCTTGGACACCACATGACCCAAGAAAGAAATAAACTCCAACCAAAAATCACACTTGGAGAACTTAGCAAACAACTTGTTATCCGTCGATCTCTGCAGCACAATCTGAAAAATGCTCCTCATGATCAACCTCACTCTTCGAGTAAAAAAAATATCATCTATAAATACAATGACAAAAATAGTCGAGATATGGTCGAAATACCCAATTCATTAACTCCATGAATGTGGGTAGGGGCATTGGTCAACCCAAAAGATATGACCAAGAACTCATAATGAACGTACCGAGTCTGAAAAGCTATCATCGAAATATCCAAAGCTCTAATCCTCAACTAGTGTTACCCGAACCTCAAATCAATTTTTGAAAGCACCAAAGCACCTTGAAGCTGATAAAACATATCATTAATAAGAGGAAGAGGTACTTATTTTTAACTGTCACCTTGTTCAACTATGGATAATCAATACACATACGCATAGACCCATCATTTTTCTTCACAAATAAGATAGGCGCACCCCAAGGGGATACACTAGGTCGAATAAATTCCTTATCCAACAACTCTTGCAACTAATCTTTTAATTTCTTTAAATTTATTGAGGTTATCTTACAAAGAAGAACAGAAATAGGATTGGTGTCCAACTCAACATCAATGCCAAAGTAAATATCACGATCCCAAGGGATACCAAATAAATCCGTAGGAAAAATATCCATGAACTCATAGATAATACAAATAGAATCCAAAAAAAGCGATGAAGAACCACTAGTATCACGAATATGGGTTAAAAAAGACAAACATCCCCTCTCAACCAAGTGACAAACCAGAAGGAAAGATATAACCTTCTTGGGACCCGAATGACAAGCTACCCCTGACACACCCACCGAAGCTAAGGTCACGGTCTTAGCATAACAGGATAAGACAACATGAAAAAGAGCTAATCAATTCATATCCAAAAAATATCAAAATCTACCATATCTAGAATAATCTGATCTACCAAGTCTCATACCCAATAAAGGTTATAACATAAGATCGGTGCACCTGATCCACCACTAAAGAATCGCCTACGATGGTCGATACATGGATGGGTACATCAAGAGGTATACTGGCAAAATCAAAACCCAAAGAAAAATATGCACACATATGAGAAAGTCGACCCCAGATCAAATAACATAGATGCAGATCTAAAACAAATAGGGACAATATCTGTGATAAAAGTATCAATAGCCTCTACCTCTAGTATGACTGGTATAGCGTAATATTGTCCACGTCCACCACCTGACTGAGTGGCCCCGTGAACACTACCACCATTACGTATAACTCGCGCACCTCTAGCAGTACCTCTACCTTTTAGAGGACCAACTCTTACTACCAATATAAGAGTAGACTTGAAAAAATGGAGGGGACAATCCTTAGCGAAAATAGAAGGAGGTACGGCTAAGCTAGAACGACCACCCAAAGATGTTGAACTAGAGAACCCACTACCTAAACCCTATAAGGCTGCCTGCACTAGTCAACCATGATACCTACATTAACCTTTAAAATCTCTGCCTCAAAAAGTATGACCTTAGAACTCACCCTAACAGTACACCCTCTTGGCGCCTCCCTAAGATGCTCAAAGAATAGACTCAGTCATCTTAGCATGATCTACTATACTTTGAAATGATTCCCCTGACACTACCATCTAGGCTGTAGCCAAAAAAAAACATCCAACCCCTTCACAAACTTCTGTATCTTCTCAGACTCAATGGAAATACTGGTAAAAGAATATCTAGGAAAGGTATATAAATGTGCCTCATACTCCACAACAGTCATGGAGACCTACTCTAAATGATCAAACTCATCTCTTATCTGATCTCTCAAACTGAAAGGCATAAACCTTCCCCAAAAAGCCTCAGTAAATCAATCCCAAGTCATCTCTGGTGACAGGAGGTCTAAAACTAACAAGCGACCTCGACCAATCCCTAGCTGCATCTCTCAACTAGTATGCAGTATAAGGAACGCCATGCAACTCAAGTGACTCAAGATTATTCAACTTCTCTCGACAATTAATCAAGAATTCATAGGCATCATCACCCACAACATACTGAACTTGGGTAGACCCAAATGAGTAAACCTCTCAAACCTCTTTTAATCCTCAGAAAACATCACTGTACACGTAATACTATGATGCATAGTGAATCTGGCTGGCTGATATCCCACCTGAGAAGGCAACATAGAAGAAAGCTAAACTCCTAATCTCGAAATACCATTCTTGGATACAGGCACTGAAGAAGGAACAACACTCAGAGTTTGTGGAGTACCATAAGTAGTATCGATACCACTGAAGGATCTACACTCAAAACCATAGGAATACCATAGGTAGACTCTATCACAGACGAAGTACAATATTCAAAGTTGGAGAAACACCAGGTGTACTCAAAGGAATACCCTTCAAATGGTTTAGCCAATGAATCAATAACTCTTCCAAGACTAGGGTAGAAGAACTTTACGGAACCTGAGTAGGCCCCATATCTCTAGCATGCTCAACCAGAGGCTCAGGGAGATTACCCTAGCACTCTTACTGGAAGAGGCAGACCCTCGTGCCCGTTTCTACTTTGAGCCTGTATGACTCAAAATTTTCTCTCTAAACTAGACCCTTTACTCAAATGATCGCTCTGCATCTCTAGCCATACGGTATCTAATTTGTGCAGAAAGAGTGAAACCCCAGAATACACGATATAAAAAAACCTGCATGATAAGGAACAAAATAAGAGAAGTTTCCAAAAGATATCTTATAGCTTCTCAAAGATAGATATGGATGTCTACGAACCAATCCGTGAGACTCTACTAGACATCCTGCTCATATACTAATGAGATCAATGAACCTGGATCTGTACTAATTTGTCATGACCCAAAAACTAAGGGTCATGATGACACTTGTTGAAACAATCCTTGACAAGTAAGTCAATCTCCTAAACTGATATGGAATGATAAAAACGACATTAAACCCAAGGCAAGACTTCTAGAATAAATTTGAACCACAGATATAGAATAATAGGAGAAAATACATAAAAAAATGACACCATAAGGCACCCCAAAATATGGTATCACAGTGTAAGAACCATCTAAGTATAACACAAAGTCAAACTATACAACTGATAGTCTAAAAGTAACATAACATGTCTCTGAATATGAAAACAAAACATAAACTAAACAAAAGGCAGTAGTATTTCAACTTCGAAAGCATAGATTGATCACTACCTCAAAAATTCTCTGAAACACCATCCGAATTAGCTATCATGCAGTGTACTTGTACCTAGATTTGCACCAAAAAAACACAATAGGAATAAATACAATCCACTTATACTTAGTAGGTATCATAGACCGACTGAGCAAAGTAGAAAATAGAGTATATAAACACAAACTATGAGCACGTCACCTGTAATCAAAGAATGTCCCAAACGGTAGACCACATCGTCTCCACTAACAGTTCTACAATATACATGTATACCAAATACAAGTACGATAAAGAAGCACAAATAGATAGATATCAAATCAAAAATAAAAATACAAAATAGAATGTGCACAATATATGAAATGCAATGAAGATAATGATGATCAGATGCACGACGTTGCCGTATAACCTCCATATACACCTATCGAGTTGTGCGCCCAAGTAGGACCCATGGAGGGTTCATCAACTCATATACAATCCAATAACCAATGGCAATCCAATACCCATAACTCTCATCCAGCACATACATCGATAGAGGATTCTTAAAAATGTCATATTTTCTTTTTGAAAAATTAGTATTTCTACAGTAGTACTAGTATTTCATGAATGTATATGATATGAGGATGTAATTCTCACAGCCAACCAGAATGAGAATTTTCAAATCCAATCACTATTCCAACCAAGTGATCCAAAAATCCACTCAAAATAGACAACCATCCAATCCAATATAATCTAGAAATTGTAAAGTAAAATGTGCAAGTAAGATGTCATTAATAACACATAAATCCCAATTTAGGCATTTCCACTCGGAAGAATCCAACCAAATATACATATACAAGGAAAATCATATCATATAAGACTCCATACCATCACACATATCAAATAATGTCTCAAACCACCAAATATCAGCAACATAAGTCCCACACGATCATATAATAACACTAACACATTTTTCATGACACAACCCCATACTCATAGCATGTTTTTACATCAATATTGACTACCTAGCCTAGTCCAAAGAAAGTTAAGCAATAACCTACCTTGAAAGAAGAAAATTTGATCTAAAAGCCTCTAATCACGAAGTCTTCCCCACACGAACATCCTTGAAATCAAGTAAAACATACAAATATAGAATCTACGCATCAAAAGAAATTCAACGGTACTCATATTGCCCACTTTCGATCGGGATAAAAACGGACCTCCGAAATAAGTTTTCAAAAAAGAAGGATAAAAAGGATTGAAATTGGCATTTAAATTCAAGAAACCTTAATATAAGTCTTTTGGGCCAAAATTCCCAAATTGTATTTTTGAAATCGAGTTTTAACAAGCTTTAGATGACAAGAATTAAAGAAAAATAATTAAAATAGGAATTTAGAGCTTACCCAAGCTTTAAAATGGAAGAAACCGCCCAAAAATTCCAAAGCCCAAAGCTCCAAGTCTCAAAAATAGTAAAAAATCAAGAAAAATAAATTATATATAGGTGCTAGTGTTGACCGCTGAAATGATCAAATGGGGACGCTTTAGCAATCTCCGCTAAAGCGGTCAAGTACCGATGTAGCAATACCTACTTGGGTGTCAGTCCGCTAAAGCAGAAAAGGGTCACTTTAGCGCCCTCCGCCAAAGTGGACAAGGGGCGCTTTAGTGCCCTCCGCTAAAGCGGATAAGGGTCGTTAAATCGCCCTTGTCCAGCTAGGAGCCAGGACGCTAAAGTGACCAAGTAGCACTTTAGATCCCACCGCTAAAGCGGCCAAAATGGTGCTTTAGCGGATGTACCAGCTGGATGGAGCACTAGCTGAACTTGAAAAATTTTCAAGTTTTCATGGACCCTTCAAAATTCATCCAAAATTTCAAAAATGCAAAGGAAATATGTTATCCTACCAAATTCGATGCTTCGAGCTCAATGGCGATATCAAATTTTTGAAAAAAATATCATTTTCACAAAATTAATCTTCGAGATTTATTTTCACAATTTTCCAAACCGAGGATCAAAATGAGATACCAAAGCCGTAAAAACACATCAACAATGTCACTAATCCAAAATCGACGTTTTGAATCTACTGGCGTAGTTTGATTTGTTATTCGATGCACAGGATAATAAATATTGATCAAATTCAACTATAAAGCCTTTTTAACCTCCCAAACCACAAACTCGCATAAATCACACCAAAATGCATTGAAAACTGTGTATCATGAAGAAATAACCTCCCAAACCACATCCTAGAAATATCATGAAGCAACCTCAAAAGTATTAAAAGGTCAATTCACTCAGAAATGAAGAATTCAAAAAAATCACTAAAAACCAAGTTTTTACAATCTTTATACAAATAGTTAAGAAGAAATACACATTGTTAAGAACCTTGTGCTTCTAGAGAGAAATAAGAATGTTGAGCTCGATTGTTATTTTGTTCTAAGAAGATTTTAAATGGACTATTTCACCTTCATTCGTTCCATCTTTCTCTCAATTAGCCAATTTCTTCACAAAATTACTAACTAGAACTCTTCATAACAGTGTTTTGGGTAAGTTGGGTGTCCGTTCGTGCCCTCCAACTTAAGCAAGTGTTGATATAAATGTCGTATTTATTCATTAACCAAATTGATTCACCTATTTCATCTAATTGGTGTATTCGTCATCTGTAATACATGACTTCAATTTGGCTAGAAACAGAGATACATTCAGAAAATGGACTTTAACATATTTATTCATCCCATATTCAGGAAACCCTTGTACATATTATTTGTTTCCTTTTGTATGCGCTAGGTAGAATTTTTATGCATCCTTAGGTTAGTATTACTTTATTTAGGAGTGCATCCTTTATTATTTTATACCTTATTTAGGAGTCCTTAAGTGTTTAAGATTAATTTTTTAAAACATGTGAGAATCATGAACTTGAACATGGGAATGTCGTAAAACATGTGAAAACAACATGATTATATGGCTAAATTCGCAATTCGATAATATAACATAAACCTCACTTGGATATGACATAAGAGATTGAAGCTTAAATCATGAGATAACTTGACTTTTCATGAAATCATATGTGAATGTGATTTGGGTTCAACTACCAAGGAAAACATGACTAAAACTCATCTTGAATATATACAACTTGATCATAAAGAGAAAAACTCATATTTTAATCCAAGAAAAGGTTTTTGGGCTCCATGGGTGAAAGGGACCCATGGATGAACACCCACATACCTTAATTGAATGAATTCTTAAAGAAAATTGAAATTGGAACTAGAACCCTTGAATTCTTAAGGAATAAAGCTTGAATCTTGGGACTTGAATGATGAACTTGTGACAGAAACCCAACTCTTGATGTTTTCTTAAAGATTCTTGAACTTTGAAGCTTGAATTCTTGAATTTCTTGGGGTAAAGGGTTTGAATTTTTGTTCTTGGGAAGGGAAGGGTTTACATATGGATTTGATGATGAAAACTGGGCAAATAATACCCTTTTGTTGTTTTAATCTGTCACTTTGGTGCTGGGGGCAAGGGGAAATGACTAAAATGTCCTTTGGGCTTATATTTATGGATACAAAAAAACATTACTCTGTGTCATGGGGCTAGACGTGGAAACTTAGTCCCGCGACGCGGCGCTATCACAGCAGCTTACTAATTCTAATGAAAATGATCATAACTTTTTGCTCGGGTATCGAATTAAGGTAAAATTGGTATCATTGGAAAGATAATTCAATTATCTACAATTTGGTTGGTCTTGAGATGAAAAATTGCACATATATAAAATGTTATACACATTCAAAGTTGACACATGTAGAAGCGAATACCAAAATTTGGCCGAATCAAAGGCTCTTAGCTCAACTTTGCTCTAAGTAATTTCTATGAACATTTTTTATCTCATAAGCACTTCACACACTAGGATAAGGATCATAACACATGTATTCAAATATAAATTATGGATTAGAATTTACACATGATGACGATTTGATTTCTAACTCAAGAATGTAGGGTGTTACATTATCTCCCTCTTGGAATCATTCATCCTTGAATGAGACTGGTTAGACTGAGAATACTAAGGTAACGACCATATAATAAACATGCATAACTTGTAACATGATTGCATAACTGAGTCTAAGCATGATACACAAACTGAAATGATTTCATAAATACATGAAATGACATAAGAGTGGTTATAAGGCTCAAATAGAAACAAGAGAGACAACTTATAAGTAACCATTACCTCAATCTAAATCTAGTTTCATGAAAAAAAGATTAGAGGTTTAGGACCTGAAAATTTTGGGTATTATGTAATACCTCGTACTTCTACCTAGCTTAAGTTTGTCCTAAAAATGTCAAAGACATGCTTTAAAGATGAATCCACTTTTATACATGTGGTATTTTCAAGATTTTCACTTTTTGTTTTGTGGGAAATTGAATAAGTTTTCCATCGATACCAAATTCGCCTAAATCCAATAACCAGGTAAGAAGTTATGGTGATTTAAACTTTCAGTCGTAAAACACCATTATTTCAGCCAGTGGCGTATCGCCCCATAAGCCAAATTGACGTTTGTCAGTTTCCAGTAGGACTTTACGATTACACCGCATCATTGAGGGCTCCTAAATCCCAATTGTCTTTTTTTCAGTGAATCTCCACGATGTCTCTGCGTTGCGCCAAACTTCCAGGTGGCAACGTGATAGCTCCGCATTGCGCCACCATGCATACTTCCAATTGTCCAGTTCCAGTGTCTTGGCGCGATAGTGGCATGTTGCGCCAAGGATGAAAATTGGGAATTTTCCAATTTTTGCGATATTAAATCCCAGGGGCCATTTGGTCTTTTCCCATGACTTCAATTCCGCCCAATAATGGGATTTAACCCTAAGAGTGCATTATTTGCTAACTTTTGCATTAGTTTCTCAAATTGAAATCAACTCTACTCAAGAATAATAACCCTAGCTATCAAATTCAAGGGCCAAATCATAAGAACTCTCCATCAATCCTTCCAAATTCATTAACTCAGGTATGTATAGTGTTCATTCATGGATTCCTTTCATCCATGAAGCCCCAGAATCAAGTTTTAAATTATGTACTATGAATATTATGTTGTGGGTTGATTATGTTTATGTGATTGTTGTTGTATGGTTCTCAAGTTGGAATCTTAATGTGTTTTTATGAAATTACGTTAGTATATGAGTTTAAATCCATGAATTGAGTGGTTTATGATGTGTTAATTGATTATTATATCTATGCCCTAAGTGGTGCATGTAAGGTGTTTGATAAAATGGTTCAATTGTGACTTAAGTGATGGATTCATGTTTTACCCTTATGTTCAAAGAACTCCCATGCTATAAATGTGCCTTGTAAATGTTTGTTGGATTGCTCATGAATTAGCTTTATGAAATTGTACCATGTTTACATGCAATCCTATTCATGTATAAGTTTATGATAACCACGTACTTCATGAAATCCCCAACTTATTGCATTATGGATTGTTGATGTTGGTCATGTATTCATGAATGTCACACCTTGTCAGTTTCCTTCTATCTAGTCCCGGGGGTACTTGTACCCGACAATTTAGCTAGGTGCCTAGAGCCAGTGTTATGTTTTTCATGATATCCTTAGTCAAGCTATGTTCAGTAGAATTTGGCCAGTCATGTGACCCCAGAAAATTCAGTAAACTTGGTAATTCCAGTAAATCTCAGAAAGCTCAGTAATTCAGTAATCTTAGTAGTATTCCGTCAGTCAACAAAACTCATGAACTCAGTCCAATTTCAATTCAATTAATCATGTTCAGTGTCTATTCAGATGGGATTAGGGGTTAGCACCGAGTAATCCCAAGGATGGGAACTCACCTGTTATTAGAGGGTGTGATTCTTATAAGAAATCTTTGTACTCCAGAACTACGTAGCCAGCGTAGGTTGAGACATCATAACTTGTTATACGAAGGTAGATGATGTGGCTTAACCTATTATATGAGGGTCCCACCATTCTCATTAGAGTAACCTATTATAAGAGGATCACTCACAGTTTGTCCTTACCAGTGGCGCGGTATTGACACCCTTCCAATTAGGGTTACAGATTGGATCCCAACTCAGCCATAATAGCATATTAGAAGCATGTTAGTTAGATGACTACTTCCTACAGTTACAGTTTCAGACTCAATCTTAGTAATAGAACTCAGATAGTTCTTCAGAATTTTAGGACTGTCAGATACAGTCAACTAAAAATAGTACAGAACTCAGTTAGTTCCATCAAAACCTAGTCTATCAGATATAGTCGCTTAGTATCAGTTATATCAATTATCAATAACTCATGTTATTAGTAATCAGACTCAGTAGTCAGTACCATCACGAATTTAGTAATAGTCAATTATTCATGCATGTATTCTCACATTCATGTTATTCAATCAGTTAGCATTATTCATGCATTTGAACCCTTTACATTTATCCTACCTCACTTGTATACCAATACATTCAATCGTACTGACGTATTTGTGTTATGGTGTTTTATACCATAGGTTCAGAAACACGAGCTCCAAAGCATCAGTAGTATTCCAGATTTCAGCAGCCAAATTAAGCAGTGAGTCCTCATCCTTCGAGGATGATATGATTATTTATTTTATTATTTTATCTTAGTTTTTAGTAGATGAAGTTAGTTGGGGACATGTCCCATCAACTCCTTATTCAGACAGTTCAGTCAGTTAGAGACTTTCAAACTAGATTCAAACTTCAGTATTTTTAGACATTATTTCAGTTTTGGTACTGTTATACAACATTATTCAGATATGGTTTTTATCAGAAGTTTATTAGTTTTGAACCTTATGGCATATTTCAGCCTACTATTTTCACATTTATATAGTATATTATGCAGTGTTCAGGTAGAGATATCAGTCATGAGTTAGCTTGTGGTCATTTGGGGTCATGAGCACCGTGTAGCATTTTGGGTACCAGATTTGGGTGTTATAAACTTGGAATCAAAGCCTAAGGTTCAATAGAGTCCTAAGAAGTCTGAAAGTCGCCTCTAGTAGAGTCTTTTACATGAGTGTATTGTGCACCATATTTATATGTAGGAGGCTATGAGATATTCTAGGAACAGTTTCCCTTCTTTCAGTATTCATGTCGTGCCAGTGAGCATGAGCTCAAATTTAACTTTCAGTCTAATTTGTTTCTCCTTTTCTTCTACAGAACATGCCTCCCAAAAGAAGAAATAGAAATCAGTCAGCCCCTTTACCCGTCCAAGCAGATCCCTTGGATGAACACATTTCTCATGCAGAGTTCAGAGCTGCATTCACCAATCTTGCTAATTCAGTTTCTACTCAAAATGAACGACCAACTGTCATTCTGGCCAACCCAATGGTTAATTCAGCTATACCCAGGATTCGAGACTTCACTCGAATGAATCCTTTTTTGGGTCTAAGTCAGAAGAGGATCCTCAGGAGTTCCTAGACCAGGTTTAGAAGGTTACGGACATCATAGGGGTTACTTCTAGTGAGAGTGTTGAGCTAGATGCATATCAGTTGTAGGATATTGCTCACACTTGGTTCAAATAGTGGAAGTCAGAGAAGTCAATTGATGCAGGGTCCATAGAGTGGGATGAGTTTGTCACCGTATTCTTAGATAGATTCTTTACCCAAGAGCTGAGAGAAGCTAAGGTTTTAGAGTTTATCAACCTCAAGCAAGGCAACATGACGGTGAATGATAGTATGGTCAATGAGTGTAGGTCTGCGATGTTGAGTATCCAGATATGTTCCTTATGTGGTTGCAGAAAGCAGGGCCAAGATGAGTAAGTTTGTTTCTGAGTGAATGATAGTATGGTCAATAATTATAGGTCTACGATGTTAAGTAGTGATATAAATATAACCAGGCTTATGACCCATGCTCAACAGATAGAAGAGCAAAATATTAAGATGAGAGAGAGGCAGAATAAGATGGCAAGAATAGGTAGTTTCAACATTGCTCAGCCTAAATCAGAGGGAGGAAACCGTTCTCAATTCTATCCTAAGTCATCCACTCCAGCTCTTTCCTTAGCCAGTGCTCCAGCTTCTAAGTTTAGGGATAGTAATAGAGATAGAGCGCCAGGCTCTAAGTCTCAAGGCAGTGTTAGCAGTGCCCACACCTATCCTCTTTACCAGACTTGCAGCAAGCACCATCAGGGTACTTACAGAGCTGGCAGTGGTATTTGTTTTGGATGTGGATAGCCAGGCGACAAAGTCAGAGATTTTTCTTAGCCAGGTCTTCAGGGTCAGCAGAACCATTCCTCAGCTCAGTTCAATCGCCCAAATCAGCAGGGTGCCACCTCCAGTACTACTAGTGGGCAACGCCCAAATAGACTTTATGCTCTCCAGTCCCGGCAAGATCAGGAAAATTCTCCTGATGTGGTTACTGGTATGTTACAGATCTTTTACTTATATGTTTACACTTTGCTAGATCCAAGAGCTTCTTTGTCTTTTGTTACTCCTTATATTGTAGTTGATTTTGGAGTCAGTCCTAAAATTCTAGCCGAGCCCTTCTCAGTATCTACCCCAATGGGTAAAACTATCTTAGCTCGGTGGGTATACAGGAACTGCCCGATTATGATATTTCAGAAAGTCACCTCAGCAGACTTAGTCAAATTAGAGATGACTGATTAGCTTTATTCCTACTATGCCATAGTCGACTGCAGAAACAAAATAGTCCAATTTCAGTTTTTGAATGAACCTATCCTAGAGTAGAGGGGTAGTACTTTCGCTTTTAGAGGTCAACTTGTTTTTTACCTTCGAGCACAAAAATTGATATCTAAGGGATATGTCTATCATCTTATTCATGTTAAAAATTCTAGTTTCGAAACTCCCAGTCTTAAAGCATTCCATTCATAAATGAATATTTAGATGTCTTTCCCAAGGATATTACAGGAATTCCTCCCAAAAGGGAAATATACTTCGGTATTGATCTTCTTCTAGATACTCAGCCTATATCTATTCCGTCATACAGAATGGCACCAGCAGAACTCAAAGAACTGAAAGAGAAATTGAAGGATCTCTTAGATAAGGGATTCATCAGACCCAGTGTATTCCCATGGGGTGCACTAGTCTTATTCGTGCAAAAGAAAGGTGCATTGATTATCGTCAGCTTAATAAAGTCACGGTCAAGAACATGTATCCACTTCCCTAAATTGACGACTTATTTAGCTAACTTGAGGGTGTAAGCTATTTCTCTAAGATAGACCTCAGATCAGGCTATCATCACCTTAAACTCATAGAATGTGACATTTCAAAAATAACTTTCCGAACTTGGTATGGTCACTTTGAATTCTTGGTCATGTCCTTTGGTCTTACCAATGCCCCAGCAGCTTTCATAGACTTGATGAACTATGTGTTCAAGTAGTACTTGGACATGTTCGTTATAGTCTTTATAGATTACATCCTTGTCTATTCTCGCAGTGAGCATGATCATGTAGACCATCTCAGAATCGTACTACAGACTCTCAAAAATCATCAGTTGTTCACAAAATTCAGTAAGTTCAAATTTTAGCTAAGGTCAGTAGCATTTCTTGGTCATATCATTTCTGGTGATGGCATTAGAGTAGATCCTCAAAAGAGTGAAGTAGTAAGAAACTGGCCCCAACCTATCTCTCCATTAGATATCAGGAGTTTCTTGGGTTTGGCTGGCTATTACAGACGATTTGTTGAGGGATTTTCTTCTATTGCATCCCCTATGTCCAGATTGACTCAAAAGAAAGTCAAGTTTCAGTGGTCAGATCCTTGCAAGAAAAGTTTTCAGGAGTTGAAGACTCGACTCACCTCAGCTCCAGTTTTGGCTCTTCCAGATGGTTCAGATGGGTTCGCAATGTACTGTGATGCATCTAGAGTAGGTTTGGCTTATTTCCTCATGCAGCATAGTAAGGTCATAGCCTAAGCCTCCAGGAAACTTAAACCCCATAAGAAGAATTATCCTACTCATGATCTTGAGTTAGCAGTCGTAGTATTTGCCTTACAGATTTGGAGGCATTATATATACGGAGTTCATGTAGATGTGTTCACAAATCATAAGAGACTTCAGTATGTCTTTTCTTAGAAATATCTCTATCTTCGTCAGAGAAGGTAGTTAGAGCTCTTGAAAAATTATGACATGAGTGTCTTTTATCATCCAGGCAAGGCCAACGTAGTGGCCGACACTCTCAGTAGACTGTCTATGGGTAGTGTTGCTCATGCTGAGGACAGTAGGAAGAAGTTAGCTCAGTAAGTGCATCAGCTTACCAGACTAGGTGTTCATCTAGTCGATACAAATTAGGGTGATATATGGGTTCAAATTAGTTCTGAATCGTCTCTAGATTCTGAGGTAAAAGAAAAACAAGATAGGGATCCCAGCCTTGTCAAGTTAAAAGAGTCAGTCAAGGATCAAAAAGTAGAGGTTTTATCCCAAGGAGGAGATGGTGTTTTTCATTGTAAAGGTCGTCTCTGTGTTCCAGACATAGATAACATAAGGTAGCGAATTCTTGCAGAAGCGCATGGTGCATGCTACTCTATTCATCCAGGGGCCACTAAGATGTATTGTGATTGGTGGGAGATCTATTAGTGGAGTGGGATGAAGAGAGATGTTGCAGAGTTTATAGCTAAGTGTTCTACATGTCAGCAAGTTAAAATAGAGCATCAGAAACCTAGTGGGTCCATGCAAGAGTTCAATATTCCTACTTGGAAGTGGGAAGAAGTGAACATGGACTTTGTGATGGGTTTGCCTCGTACTCGTTGCCAGCATGATTCAGTATGGGTCATTGTAGACAGGATAACCAAGTCAACTTTTATCCTTCCAGCCCATACCTCTTATTCAACCAAGGATTATGCCAAACTCTACATCAGAGAGTTGGTCAGATTGCATAGTGCTCTGATATCTATTATCTCAGACAGAGGTGCCCAGTTCACCTCTCATTTCTGGAAAGCATTCCAAAAGGGTCTTGGTACCCAAGTTCATCTCAGTACAGCCTTCCATCCTCAGACAGATAGTCAAGCAGAAAGGACCATTCAGACTTTAGAAGATCTGTTGCGAGCGAATGAAATTGATTTCAATGGTAGTTGGGATGACCACTTACCTTTGATTGAGTTTGCATATAACATCTATCATTCCAGTATTAAGATGGCTCCATTCGAAGCTCTCTATGGTAGGAGGTACAGATCTCCAGTCGGTTGGTTTGAAGTTGGTGAGGCCTCAATTATAAGGACTGACTTAGTATTCGATGCCTTAAAGAAAGTCTAGTTGATCAGAGAAAGACTCCGGGCTGCTCAGGGCTGACAGAAGTCTTATGCAGATATGCGCAAAAAAGATCTTGAGTTTGATATTGGTGACTATTTTTATCTAAAGATCTCTCCCATGAAGAGAGTGAAGAGATTCGGCAAGAAGGGAAAGTTCAGTCCCCGATATCGCGGTCCCTTCAAAATTCTCAGTCATTTTGTCAAGGTAGCTTATGAGCTCAAGAAGTGCATAGGTGACCCAGCAGTTGTAGTCTCTATTCAGAGCATAGATGTTCAGAACGACCTCTCATTCAAAGAAATTCCAATTGAAATCTTTGACTACTAGACTCGTAGACTGAGGAAAAAGAAGTCCCTCTAGTCAAAGTTCTTAGGCGAAATCAGTCCGTTGAGGGAGCTACTTAGGAAGCAAAAGCAGATATACATATCAAGTATCCACACCTCTTCTCAACAAACTCAGACTCAGCCCAAGGTAATAGCTTTCCTTAAAGCTTATTGAGTTTCATGTTCAAGTTCCAATTACAAACTAGTTTCACGCTCAGATTCCCATTTTAAACTTGGTATCCATTTACCATTGCTTATTCAATCATACGTTCATGTATCAGATCAGTCATATGTTCATGTATCAGACATGCATTCTCCTTTTGAGAAGACTCAGTTATTAGAAATCTTAGTCATATAATCAGTTTTGTATGCATTCACACATCAAATATGCGTGATCATCTTATCAGTACTCTCAATCATGAATTCATGTATCAGCTCAGTCATGAAATCATGCATCAGATATGCATGCTCAGTATGAATCTCAGAAATGTTAGTCATGTAGTCATGTTTCAGTTGTTTATGTTTATTATGTACTTCAGCTTATTGTTTCTCCCATCTCAATCAGTCTCATTCGAGGATGAATGATCTCAAGGGGGAGATATTGTAATACCCCGTACTTTTACCTAGCTTAAATTTATCTCGAAAATGTCAAAGACATGCTTTAAAGATGAATCCACTTTAATACATATGGTATTTTCAATATTTTCACTTTTTGTTATGTGGGAAATTGAATAAGCTTTCCATCGGTAACAAATTCTCCTAAATCCGATAACAAGGTAAGAAGTTATGGCGATTTAAAGTTTCAATCGTAAAACACCGTTATTTCAGCTAGTGGCACGTCGCGCCATAAGCCAAATTGACGTTTGTCAGTTTCCAGTAGGACTTCATGATTACAAGGAGGGCTCTTAAATCCCAATTATCCTTTTTCCAGTGAATCTCCGGGATGTCTCCGCGTCACACCAAACTTCCAGGTCGCAAACCAGGTGGCAACGCGATAGCTCCGCGTTGCGCCACCATACATATTTCCAATTGTCCAGTTCCAGTGACTTGGCGCGATAGTGGCACATCGCACCAAGGATGAAAATCGAGAATTTTCCAATTTTTGCGATATTAAATCCCAGGGGTCATTTGGTCTTTTCCCATGACTTCAATTCTTCCCAATCACGGGATTTATCCCTAAGAGTGCATTATTTTCTAACTTTTGCATTAGTCTCTCAAATTAAAATCAACTCTACTCAAGAACAAGAATCCTAGATATCAAATTCAAGGGCCAAATCACAAGAACTCTCCATCAATCCTTCCAAATTCATTAACTCAGGTATGCATAGTGTTCATTCATGGATTTCTTTCATCCATGAAGCCCCAGAATCAAGTTTTAAATCATGTATTATGAATATTATGTTGTGGGTTGATTAAATTTATGTGATTGTTGTTGTATGGTTCTCAAGTTGGAATCTCAATGTGTTTTTATGAAATTACGTTAGTATATGAGTTTAAATCCATAAATTGAGTGGTTTATGATATGTTAATTGATGATTATACCTATGCCCTAAGTGGTGCACATAAGGTGTTTGATAAAATGCCTAAAAGACTAGAAATCATGTAATATAGTTCAATTGTGACTTAAATGATGGATTCATGTTTTACCCTTATGTTCAAAGAACTCCCATGCTATAAATGTGCCTTGTAAATGTCTGTTGGATTGCTCATGAATTAGCCTTATGAAATTGTACCATGTTTACATGCAATCCTATTCATGTATAAGTTTATGATAACCACATACTTCATGAAATCCCCAACTTATTGTATTATGGATTGTTGATGTTAGTCATGTATTCATGAATGTCACATCTTATCAGTTTCCTTCTATCGAGTCCTGGGGGTACTTGTACCCGACAATTTAGTTGGGTGCCTAGAGCCAGTGTCATATTTTTCACGATATCCTCAGTCAAGCTATGTTCAGTAGAATTCAGCCAGTCATGTGACCCAGGAAAATTCAGTAAACTCAGTAATCCCAGTAAATCTCAGAAAGCTCAGTAATTCAGTAATCTCAGTAGTATTCCGTCAGTCAACGGAACTCCATGAACTCAGTCCAGTTTCAGTTCAGTTAATCATGTTCAATGTCTATTCAGATGGGAGTAGGAGTTAGCACCGATTAAGCCCAAGGATGGGAACTCACCTGTTATTAGAGGGTGTGATTCTTATAAGAAATCTTTTTAATCCAAAACTACGTAGCCAGCATAGGTTAAGACATCATAACTTGTTATATGAGGGTAGATGAGGTGGCTTAACCTGTTAGATGAGGGTCCCACCGTTCTCATTAGAGTAACCTGTTATATGAGGGTCATTCACAGTTTGTCCTTACCAGTGGCGCGGTATTAACACCCTTCTAATTGGGGTTACAGATTGGATCCCAACTCAGCCATAATGGTATATTAGGGGTATGTCAGTTAGATGACTACTTCCCACAGTTACAGTTTCAAATTCAGTCTCAGTAATAGAACTCAGATAGTTTTTCATAATTTCAGGACTGTCAGATACAGTCAACTCAGAACAGTACGGAACTTAGTTAGTTTCATCAGAACCTAGACTGTCAGACATAGTCACTCAGTATCAGTTATATCAGTTATCAGTGACTCATGTTATCAGTATCAGACTCAGTAGTTAGTACCATCACAAATTCAATCACAGTCACTTATTCATGTATGTATTCTCACATTCATGTTATTCAGTCAGTTTGCATTGTTCATGCATTTGAATCCTTTGCATTCAGCTTACCTCACTTGCATACTAGTACATTCAATCGTACTGACGCATTTGTATTATGGTGTTTTATACCGTAGGTTCAGAAGCACGAGCTCCAGAGTATCAGTAGCATTCCAGATTTCAACAGCCAGATTTAGTAATGAGTCCTCATCATTCGAGGATGATATGATTATTTATTTCATTATTTCAGCTTAGTTTTTAGTAGATGTGGTTAGTTAGGGACATGTCCCATCAACTCTTTATTCAGATAGTTCAATCAATTAGTGGCTTTCGGACTAGATTCAGACTTCAGTATTTTTAGAAATTGTTTCAGTTTTGGTACTGTTGTACCACATTATTCAGATATGGTTTTTATTAGAAGTTTATCAGTTTTGAACCTTATGGCATGTTTCAGCCTACTATTTTTGCATTTATACAGTATATTATACAGTGTTCAGGTACAGATATCAATCATGGGTTAGCTTGTGGTCCTTTGGGGTCATGAGCACCGTGTAGCATTTCGGGTACTAGATTTGGGGCATTACATATTACAACATCTCCCCCTTGGGATCTTTCATCTCCTGAATGATACTAACTTAGCTGAAATACTAAGGAAAGATTGAGATGATGCACGGGACACTTACGAACTGAATCATGACTGAATATCTAAATCTAAAACATGATGCATGAACTGAACTGAATTCATAATTTAAATGAATGCGAACAAATTACCTCTTGGAATGGTCATACTCATGAAACTTTAGATAGTAAAACTAGATCGAAAGATGGAAAAACCATAGGAACTTGTTTGTCTGACTGCTAAACTGAATTGCTGGCTATACAAACTGAATTATACTAAAATGTTATACTTAACTGGAGTATTTCTTTAACACTCTTTCTAAGAAGTTCTAATAACAGTAGGGAGAAAAGAATCTTGGGCATGATCTGAGTGAGATATCTGAATAAGGAATTTTAATATGGCATTAACTCTGTAACATGGAACATTGGCCTATGAAACATAAGCTGGGATAGAATTACTAGGCCTTAGGCAATGCAACTGCTACTTTCAAGCTTAGACATACTTTTCAAATACTCCCTCAAATATATGTCTCCCCTTCAATACTGCACATAACACTATAATACTAGTCTAAAACATGAATTCAATATCCCATGCATTTTCACAACTTCTCATCTCAAGAATCATTCTTTTTACCACCTCAACAACTAAATTCAGCCTCTTACTAGGAATTTACTAGCGCACAATGCACCCATCCACTTATATACCAACATGACATTCAAGTCTATCATTATAACCATCTACGAACTTCTAGGCAAACACCCATAAAAGCATCTTTTCATATTCTCTAAACCTCTATCAATAACAACTTTCTTGCACTATTCTTAAGAAGACACACCTAGAATTCTTAACTAACCATAACATATACCAAAATCTTTGCCTCAATCTTTCTTCAACCTTATAGCCTTACATAAAACAAATATACAACAATCTTTTCTCCACAAGAAACATTTACTCTCTCCCATCTAAATAATTGTCCATCAACACTATCTTTACATATAGAGAGGTCACTGAAAGGTTATAACATAAGAATATAAAGCATGAAAGAATACCTACTTAGACACTTAACTTAAAAGAAATCCTTCAAACTTCAAAACCTAAAAGCACTGATGGGATACTTTTAAACCTGCATGTAATCCCATAACTGTCTGAGAAAACTCTTTCGATTGGAATTTAAGCTTGATTTTTTTTGTTACCTCGGAAACAAGGCAAAACTGGCTTGAATGAAGCAGGATGAGAATTTGTATAAGTTTCTTAGAGAACACTTCTACTGCACGATCTGAGATATGAAAGAAGGAAAACTCTTCTTAAATGTCCTGTAGCCTCTCGAAGAAAAGTACCAAGGTCTTAGTGTCGTTCTACAAGACTCTACTAGACACAGCTTCATAGACACCCTAGGACACTTGAACTCATACAAAGTTTGTCACGACCCGATACTACCCCTTAGTTGTAACTGGTGCTTCGAACCTTAAATGATCCCCAAGCTAACCCATAAACTGGCATACTGCTTGAGCAACTGATTTAGAACACATAAAATAGCTAAACTTATTATGCATAAATATAATAATGGAATAATCTAGATAATTATAATACTGATAAATTTTACATCCTAATAAAACTGAAGAGGGAGCTAGAGTTTACATTTCATGACTCTGACTGACTCTCTATGAAGACTCTACTATATTAACTATAAATGGTTGGGAAATGCCTCCAAATACCATGAATCAATACATATGAATAATCAAAGAAAAGTACATAAAATACTACTAACTGGAATTTCTGAAATAAGAGAACTCATCACCTGTTGGCTGAAAGCTGAAAGCTGCTTGATTATGATGTGTAGGCTACAACTGGTACCTACATCATAAGACAATGTAGCACATAGACATATATGTGGATCACTACTTCTGAAATGTACTGAGTAAGTAGGGGTGAAGTAAAACTGATTAGGAACATAATCTTAAAACATACATGCTAAGTGCAAGTAGACTCACCAAGAGACTGAAATAAATTGAAAGCTGGAGTATCTTAAAACATGAGTAACAAACATAATCTGATGTGCTGGTGAATCATATACTTAGTTTCTTACAATCTTTACTTTTGTAAAATAAGTAGAACTGAAGCTGGAAAGTGGTAAAATATGAATATTGTATGTAAATCTCATGTAAAGCTGAACATGTTGTAAAAATGGACTGAAGATCATGTATGAGTACTGAATATAAAAAATAACATCATGTAAAACTGATAATGCAAGAAGAAACATAAACATATTTTTGAGATAATTTGTAATCTGAAAGATTGACATCTGTATAACTGAATAACTGAAAATCTGTATTCTTTTGTCAAGCAAACCTGAGCTGAGATATACTGTATACTGACTGAAACTGTGGAGGTATCATCTAACCTTCATGCCCCAATCTGAGCTAATCAGGGTCCAACCTGTAACCTCAGTTGGAAGGGTGTCAATACCGTGCCATGGGTATTAACACTAGTTGTGTGGATCCACTAAACTGGTGTCCCAGAGGACCACGGTGTCAAGCCTAAACTGACAGGTGACTCGTGAGAGGAAGTCAAGCCTAAATTGATGGGTGACCCCGCATATCCTACTCTGGCTACGTAGTTCTGGAATACAGAAACTGCTACTAACGACTCTGCCTAACTGATGGGGAAGCTGCTATCTTTATATTCGCTCGGTGCTAAATCCCACTTCTAACTAAACTGACACTGATATTAGACTGAACTAAATTCAACTGAACATAACAACTGAATTGCTCATCGTGATCATTACAACTGAGTAAATGGTAATATTCATCGTTTAACTAAAATCATTACTTGAAAGATCTGAAGTCATGTGAAATATATAGGTATCGGGTGTTCATAACCCGCCAGCACTGAATGATCTAAAATTATGATAACAAAGCTTTAAAACTATAGTATAGGATCATGGTTCAAAGACCCAAAATATAGACATTTCATCAAACATGTGAAAATCATGAACTCGAACATGGAAATGTCTTAAAACATGTGAAAACAACATGATTACATGGCTAAATTCACAATTCGATGTCATAACATGAACTTCACTTTGATATGATATAAAAGATTGAAGCTTAAATCATAAGATAACTTGACATTTCATGGAATCATACTTGGATGTGATTTGAGTTCAACTACCAAGGAAAAACATGAATAAAACTCATCTTAAATATATACAACTTGATCATAAAGAGAAAAACTCGTATTTTAATCCAAGAAAAGGTTTTTAGGCTCCATGGGTAAAAAGGGCCCATAGATGAACACCCACATACCTTAATTGAACGTATTCTTGAAGAAACTTGGAATTGAAACTTGAACCCTTGAATTCTTGAGGAAGAAAGCTTGAATCTTGGGACTTAAATGATGAACTTGTAAAAGAAATCCTATTCTTGATGTTTTCTTGAAGATTCTTGAACTTGAAAGCTTGAATTCTTGGATTTCTTGAGGAAAAGGGTTTGGATTTTTGTTCATGGGAAGGAAAGGGTTTCCATATGGATTTGATGATGAAAATGGGGAAAATGCCCTTTTGGTGTTTTAATTCGCACTTGGGTGCTTGGGGGCAAGGGAAAATAACTAAAATGCCCTTTGGGATTGTATTTACGGATGCAGAAAAATATTACCCCGAATCACGGGACTAAATGCGGTAACTTAGTCCTGCATTGCAGCGCTATCGCGGTAGCTTACCCCTTACTGGTTCTGACGAAAATGATCATAACTTTTCGCTAAGGTATCAAATTAAGGCAAAATTGGTATTGTTGGAAAGTTAATTCAATTATATACAATTTGGTGGGTCTTAAGATGAAAATTTTCACATATATAAAAAGTTATACACGTTCAAAATTGACCCTTATAGAATCGAATACGAAAATTTGACCAAATCAAATGCTCTTAGCTCAACTTTGTTCTAAGTGATTCCTATGAAGATTTTTCACCTCATAAGAACTTCACACACTAGGATAAAGATCATGATACATGTATTCAAATACAAATCATGGGATTAGAGTTTACACACGTAAAAACAACGGTTCAATTTCTAGCTCAAGAATGCAGGGTGTTACATTATCTCCCCTTTGAAATCATTCGTCCTCGAATGAGACTGGTTAGACTAAGAATACTAAGATAACTGCGACCATACACTGAACATGGATGACTTGAAACATGATTGCATAACTGAGTCTGAACATGATACATGAACTGAACTGATTTCGTGAATACATGCAATGACATGAGAATAGTTATAAGGCTGAGATAGAAACAAAAAAGTCAACTTATAAGTAATCATTACCTTAAGCTGGATCTAATTTCGTGAAGAAAAGATGAGAAATTTAGGACATGAAAACTCGGGGTATTACACTTCTCCTCTCTCCCTTTCCTTCTCTCCTCTCTCCCTCTCACTTCTCTTCCCTCTCTTGTTGTATTAATTGTGTTATGCCAATACATGTAACGAATACGTGGAAAAAAAAAAAAGATATTAGTAGCAGTTGTATCAGTTGTATCCCTCTAATTATTGTATCAAACATATAATTTTGTATCAGCATATATCAGTTTGTATGTATTAGCAGGGTTTGTACTTCTATATTTTTGTATTTTGTATTTTGAATAAAATTGATGCTAGAGCGGATAAATACAAGTGATACAATTGTATCCAAGTGTATCAATACACAATCTTACATTTATCAACTTGTGGTTATGTATCACGAATGAACATAAGTGATGTAAAAGCGGATGAATACAAATGATATAATCAGCTTGTATCAACATGTACATATCGAATAGTCTATATCAACTTGTATGCATTCTGTATTTGCTGATACAACATATATTTCATCGCATACTTCTTGTATGTATGAGCCTGTATTCTTGTATACTCTTTGCATGTATCAGCCTGTATTTGTCGACTCTCTCTAGAGTGATCTCACCACTGTACCAATAGTATAGACATCACCATGTATACACTGAATATAACATGTATCAACTTGTATATAACAGACTACCTTCGTTGATACAATCTGCATTCGTCCTCTCTAGCCTCTCTCCTCTCTTTTCCAAATCTTGCTGACATCTCTCCTCTATCAGACTGTATTCATTGTATTTCTTCAAATACAACCTGTATCTGTCCTCTCTAGCCTCTTTCCCCTCTCTTCTAAATCTCGCTCGCCTCTCCTCATCCCTCGCCAATCGCAATCTCTCTCGCCTCTCTCCTCTGTAGAACTATTGTTATGAATTATGAATACTCAAAATATAGCTCAGATTTATAATTAATGCTCAAATGATGGTCATTTCTGAAATCTCCTTATAAATGTTTACAAAGTGCATGCATACAAATAAAAACCTAATTTCCATTTTTTTTCCCTTTTATTAAATGGAGATGAAATTTCCATAATTCTTTTAAATTATGAGCCACGGGAAAATTGAAGGAAACAAGGGAGGAAATTACAACGTAGAAATTGATCTTTCAAAATGATCAAATCGAACCAACTGGAAAATAACAATAGTTGCAGCAAACTCTATCTATTTGCATATCCTTCCTTTCTTGATCAACTAAACAACTCGCAACACAGGAAAATCCAAATCCATTAATTATATGTCACCATTAACATGTATACATACATACATACTAAAAACTACTTGAACAGTTAAACCCTTCGCAAAACGAAAACAAAAGTACCTAAAAATTCACACATGAATCAATCATTTGATTTGCCACCATAGTAAGTCTTAAACGCCTTAGGAAGATAGACGGGCAACAAAAAACCAAACAAATTATAACACCAAAACACCATATTAGCAGCAGCTAAACCTCTCCCCATATTCACCCTCCTCATATTCCCACCATATTCAGCTTGATCCACTTTCGATATTTCACTCGTTAACCACTCCATAATCGTAAAAACTCGTCTCGAATTGTAAAAAACCGGAACAAAAACTCTTATGGGTAACGAAAATTTATCATTGAAAGTCACACCTTCCATAAAAACTTGACTGGCAAGCAAGAAAACATGTGGTGCTGCTGCTTTGATACCTTCTTTATCTCCCTCGTAAATTCCTTCGAATATATAAGCTATTGGGAGGAATAATCCTATAAGGGCTCCAACTGAGACGTAAAGATTTAGGATTTTGTTGTTGAAAATAGGAGGATTTGTTTGAGGTGAAATTTTTGGAAAGGCAATTTTGGAGAGGAAGAAGATGTAAATAAGGGAGAATAACACGAAGGAGAAATCTTCAAGACTTACCATGCCACTAGAAGAAAAGACGATTATGATGGCCAGCATGTTGAGCTGTCGGAAACTAAAAATTCCTCTATATTGTTGGTGACTTTGGGATTTGGTGTGATGAAAATTTTCATTTTTGGGTAAACTAATATCACTGGATGGACCAACTCCACCGGACATTTTTCTATGGAAGTAAAAATTTGATATTTTTGGTTGAAAGATTAGAAAGTGAAGAATTAAAATTTCGGTAGTAATTGTATCGAAAGATTTAAGGTGTGGGAAGGGGAGGATAACACGTGGCAGTTGGAGGTGTTGGATAAAATACGTGGCTGAAAAGAGAGAACGTTGCAGGCTTTATATTTGGATGATCAAGTGAATGTCATGTGGGTATTTATTCTAAAAATTACATAAATACATAATTTATGTTTTCAATATTACAAAAAAACTTTTACTCCCTAAATATATTACAAAAATCTCAATATATACACAGAATGTTATGTATATATCGGTTATGTTATGTATATTAATAGGGAGAGAGTAAAATAATTTAAAAAATAGGAGAGTATAATTACTTTCAAAATGATTGGTATTTATGTTATTTATACTACTTTGTCCCATAGCTAAGGGCCCTTTCGGTAGTCAAATTGTTAAGAAGCTACTAAGTTTAACATTTTACTAGGGAGTTATTAAAGATAAAAACAAGTTGCTCGATTAAAAATAGTTTCTAACTAAAAATGAGTCGACTTAACACACAGCAAAATTAGTTACTATCATCAGTCAATATTAATAAGAGGCTCAAAGCAGGCATCGCTACTATCATCAATCAATACTAATAAGAGGCTCAAAACAGGCATCTCTTTGTCCACATGCCTGCTTCATGTCAAAGGCATTTTTGAAATTTCAGACCTCCATGCCATAAGGTATTTTTGAAATTTCAAGTTTATGTTAGTGGGTCACTCAATATTTGTTCGAAGCTTTGTAATCTATAAATGACCACATTGCAAGTAATGACGAATTATATCGGGTATATTGGAATGAACCTTCATTTGTTTTCTTAAGATACGATAAGCAGAGCCAGTAAGCACAAGAAAGAATGCAAGTACCCAGTGAGACCTAGAAGTTCCAAGTGTAGAAGTGCTACCAGTTAGCAAGTCTGTTCGACGCAAATCCAGATCAATCAAAACCCAGTGGAAGCCTGGAAATGCAACCTTTTAGCAGGCCTACCGGACACAACTCCAGATCAGTAAAAATTTCAAATATCGGATATGCTTAAGCCAAAAGAAAGAAAAGAGGCTATAACAGCGGGGAAGAGTTCATTTGCATGCGTACTTATACAGAAGTGAGCAAAGCAAGTACCACTGCTCAACTTGACTAAACATCAAATTCGAAGCCCGACCACCTTTATGGCCAGTCAACCATAGCAAATAAGCACCAAAAATACGGGAGGGGAGCGACAGTGCTCAATTAAAATTAAAAAGAAAGACAAGCAGTTGGTCTGTGAAAAGCTGGGACCATTGTATCAATTGATTCTATACTCATATAGTTCAAACTAAAATGAGTTGCTGACCTGCTGTTGCAGAAAATAATGAGCAATGAAACAAAATTTTAAACCAAACTTACAACAGAAAATTTGTAAGCTGCAAAAAGAAGGCTACCCTAGCCAAAATGCGGCAACAACCCCAAGAAGAGGACAGGATATAAGCTACTCTAGAAAACCTTACTTCAACTGTGACAGAAGACCACAGGTAAATGGAACCTCTGATGGACTGACTAAAAACTGCACAATCAGGTATAATCAGGAAATACTTCTATCCTATATTAAGGTTTTTTCTTTGGGATGTATCTCGTCTTGATAGACTTATCAGGCTTCTGCCTGAACTTCACTTTAGAATTAC
Source organism: Capsicum annuum (assembly GCF_002878395.1). Classification (NCBI taxonomy): domain Eukaryota; kingdom Viridiplantae; phylum Streptophyta; class Magnoliopsida; order Solanales; family Solanaceae; genus Capsicum; species Capsicum annuum. The sequence goes on from NC_061113.1 coordinate 214,335,986, forward strand.
CATTGGAAGATAAATTAGGAACTCCAGTATTTGCCCGCTGGTTATCACCTTTGACAAGAATGTCATGCTCCTGATCATCTGATGCTGGGGCTGCTTCTGAACAGCCACTTTGCGCATCTGGGTGTCCTGAAGCCTCGGTGTCATTGGAAAGGACTAATGTAACATGATCTCCGGAGATAGCCTCCTTCCATCCTACATTCATTTTCATACAGGTTAGACAAAAATGAATCGGAAAATAAGTCGGTACAAACTTAAGAGAGAAGCACGGATAACAGCATGGGAACATACTCTGAGAAAGAAAAGCTTTTGCAGAAACACTGCAAAATGCCAGACCTTGATGAACATTACCATCTGAAACCTGAGATGTGTAATTCTTACTCTTGTCAATAGGGTTGTCTATAGAGCACAATTGCAAACTACTTTCAGTGGATGAAGCCGGATTATCCAACTTTTCAGTGATCACAGCCTCTTCAGGAGGTTGTCCACTTCCATGCCTGCTCACAGACCTCCAAAGCTTCACAGCTGCCCCATTTGACCCACCCTGAAGAGCATCTTGCTTTGCTGGCTTCACTACAAGATTACACTTTTCAGGCATGGCTCGCTCTGTGCCATCCAAGTTTTCTCTTTCTATGGAAGGACAGTTATCCTGTCCGTGAAGGCTGCAATTTTCCACTGAAACAGATGGTGAACCCTTTTTAGGCACGGCTGGCTCTGTGCTGTCAAATTCTACGGCAGGACAGTTACCCCGTCCGTGAGTGCTGCAATTTTTCATTGGAACAGATATAGAACCAATCATCACTTCACAGGTACTCTGATTTTGATTTATTGCCTCTTTCTGCGGTTCCAGTCTAACGCGCTCACCATTTAGCACTCGAACTTTTCTTGTCCACACCTTACTGCTATTAACAGGGGCACCTCGGTCTTTAAGAACTCCATGCTTTTGCACTAGTTCAAGCTTCTGTACTTGATGATTTAGGTTATTATGGAAACCATTTCGCCCCATTCTTTGTGATTTTGGCACTTGCCACTGGCTGTGGGGGAAATGCCGTGGATTATGTGCAGATACTTGTGGGGGCTCAACATCCTGAATTTCAACCAGATCCAGATGCTGGCGAGAGAGATCAAGTTGGGCTTCAATGTACATATCTTCATTGTTAGAGAATTGTACAAGTTCAATGCTGGAGGAGACATCGTCAGATACTTCGGGAGTACTTGAGTTAGAATCAGATACTGCAGCTGAAAGGATGGACGATTCGGCCATTGGAACATCAAAAGAATCAACAGGTACCTCCAAATCTCCCCTTACCCAATTTGATTGCTCCCTTGCTCTCTGCTCCTTCTGCCTAAGCTTTTTCAGTTTTTTCCTTTCCAACAACTCAGCTTGCCTACCAATAAAGAAGAAGAATGACGGTGAAAACAAGTTTCTGTAACTGCACAAGTGGATATATAATCATGTATCTTTTTCTTTTTGATAACCCAAAAATCATTTGAATGACGAACAGTTAGGAACTTGGTGAATAATGGGGAACCAACAATCTCTAGACCAAAGCCCTGGGGACAAATCATGTAATTTATTTTTACGTAAGTGATATTACGCATGTCAAATTGTTTTCTTTGACTTAAGAGTCTCACTCCATCCCCTAAGGCGAACTACAAGCAAGCTATTGGATTCTCCTCTTTATTCATTTTCCAGACACATCAAATCAGTTGGCTAAGAACAATAAGAAAACAAGTGCAGCTCGTTTGGTGAAATAAGAGCAAACTGCTCTCCCCCATAAACAGAGATTCCAATGCATAAGTCCATTTCTTTATTGCTTTTACCATTTCTGGAATCGACAACCAAATAAGAAAGTAAAAACTGCTTGCCACTCGAAAAGCATCTGCTATTCTGCTTCAAGAAAGGAGGGAATAAACTCCAAGAACTCAAATTCACAACATATAAATCTTCTTCTCAAAATAATCACACACCGAGCATGTAGATGCTCCCCTAACACTTCATTCCACACAATAAAAAGAATACTGCTTTATCAATTACTGACTAGCTGCTGGAATATCATAAAAATCAAGATCAACAAAGAGCAATAATTCTCGGTACAATAAAGGGAAAAGGGGAAAATATGACACACCACTTTATTAGTTACTACTTACTAAGAACAGAATAATGATTATCAGCCGAAAGCCATAATCACTAGTGGGACACATGAAAAGGCAATATTAGAGAACAAAAGATGGAGAAAAAAGAGCCTCACTTTTTTTGAGCAGCTTCCTCCTCCTCAAAAAGCAACTTCTGGCATCTCAAAGCTTCAGCATCTTTGTCTGCAAACCATGCTTTTACCTGGGAATAACAAGACACAAGTCACTGTGGATGTTGGTTTGAAGGACATTCTGATGCGAAGAAAGGAAAAAAAAATGTTTTGCAACTAACAGCATTTTCAAAAATGTATCAAGAACAGAACCTAAAATATCCATTTAATTGCGTTACGCTGGCGTTACTATCCGTATAGACGTACACATAGGCAACACACAAAACTGGCTAGTTTCACGAAATAGACAAAAAAGAATTCAGAGGTGAGGTAGAAAGATCTACCAGTTTCTGTTCAAAAAGGAAGCTAGTGCAAGCAACCAAGTTTTTCAACTCAAGACCTTTTTTGGCAGCATCCCCATCAAAAACATATTTTTGCACCGACTCGGCTGTACCAGCACATAAAAATGTTCTTTCGCTAGCATCATCAAGGATGCTAAATACTTCCTGAGAGGTAAGCTTGGGAGGTGTAGCTTGGATGAGCTCCTGCAAATCGACTATGAGCTTCATTGGCTCCTTTTGCACAAAGAATATCAATAGCACCTGACAAGGAGTGGAAATAATCACTTACCAACAAAGCTAAGCCAGCCTTATAATAATCTTGGGGAAGAGTCCAGACCGCCGGCTTTCGCATAGATGCTGCCAGGTCCTGAACAAGTGAAGATCCAGAAAGATCCTGAAAAACAGCATCAACCACAGAATGATCCTTTTAAGTCTGAAGATCAGCAAAATGGCACATCAGAATTTTCTCATTTACAGCATTTCAACAATGTCACTTTAGACAAAGCTGTACCACCAGTCCTAAGCTTGTTATAATCAAGCTTGAGATTTCTAGCATGAATAGACATTTATATGAAATAAAGAGGTAGTATGAATAATCATAGATCCTTAACTCTCTGCACAGTTAGCAATTAATTGTGTGGTGATTATCTTCGACAATTACAAGTCACCACCTCCCTAACATAAGAATTAAGTCGTAACTCATAGAAAAAGGTAGAACATGCAGGATATGAATATGTTATTGTCAACTTCACATATATACGTCAAGAGATGTAAGAGGCAACTAATAGCTCAAAACCATAATCCTACTACAATCACTGCAAGCATTTTGATGATCAATGGTTGACTTTAGATGAGCTTTACTTTATCTTTACGTGTCAAATTATCATGTTAAAAGAACTCACTTCAAATTCCAGGCAAATAAATAACTAAACAGAGGGAAAGTGAATCTGGCAATTACCTTTATTGAAACATCATGCAATGATACAACTTCCTTAATCTCATCCAGTGAGAGCTGCATGTAATTACACAAACATAAATAGCCATTATGGAACAATGGACACTGAAAAACACCCTAAGAGAAAATTTAGGGAGGGGAGAAGGGAGTTACCTTATCCCAAAATGCTCCCAGCAGATCCCTAAATTTGCGAGACTCCTGCAAAATTGAAAATATGATAAGATGCAGATGACAGCACAGCCACATTCAAATTATTGACAAGTAAACACATCTGCAACTAAGTTTTATAATAAAATAGCAAAAGTCACCAGAATGGAAATCAAACTGAAAAATGGTTATTTACATCTGCAAACAGGAAATTCATAAATCTCTGGAACAAAATATCTTCTTTTTTTTCCGTAAGTACAAAGTAATATAAAGAAAAAAGACATCTAAATATACCTTATCAAAGTTTAAGGCTCGACGATGCAGACGCACATGCCTTCGATAATTTATAGGGGAATAAAATTCCCATGTACACTTTTCACACTTTTGAAATTTCACTGGTGTTAACATAGGCCAACCACCAGCATTATCTGCACAAAGAGCCACATAAATCAACCAATTCTCATGGCTTCAACCAGAGCTCTATATATAAGCAATTTTGAGTCATTTTCATGTACTAAATGGGTTGATGGGTTCTACACCTAAAAGACAAGTATGGCCCAAAGCACAACATTCTTTACCACCACAAGGTTTTCAAACCAATTGAAATATTGGTGACTTCCCTGACCCACTTATCTAATATGCAGAAGAACTTATGGAAGTCGTATGCTATGCATGCAGCCCTTTTTGATGTTATTTGGTACCTTGCTGCTCTAAACCATGAAGCAGTTGAAACCACTGGACTGGACCATCCCCTGTTCTTGAAAAAGAAAAAAGAGGCTCCTTGCCTATGGCTTGCCTAATTAAGGTATCAAGAGAATCATTTCCCTCATCTGCTTTCATTGCAGCTGGAGTAACACCACCCATGCTGAGCTTTGCAACCGGCATCAATTCTCAATTAAGACTCATATATTTGAACTGCAGCAGAAGTTATCAATTAGTTATGGACATTCCAAGTTAACATCATTTGCAACCAAGACAGATATATCTCTATATGCAGGTATGAGAGGTGCTTGTGTGGTATATCTTCATCATGGCAGACAGAAATGCAAAAGACTTGGTTTTTACAGCAGAAATGGAAAAGAGACAAGAGAAAAGTAGAAAAGATGAATATAACTTGTATCTGTAGAAATAACCTAGAGGAGACACCACTCGTAAAACATATTCTGCACATCACAGAATGCCATTGAGTTATGGACAATTGCAGCAAATAAATGGGACTGTTAAGAATAATAAACAACATTACGTGCATGACTAGAAACAGCCAATATTAAAACATCCAGACCTAAAAAGAGTCTAAAGGGCAGCCGGTGCACTAAAGCTCTCGTTATGGTCCGGGGAACTGACGGACCACAAGGGTTTATTGTACGCAACTGAAAAAGCATAATACTTCTATTGCCACCTATCTCAGTTGTTCTACTAATTTTCAATCAGATGCATAAATTATTTTCTGCAGGTATCTGAGATCAATATAAAGTAGAGAAACTCTAGTACTAATTGCTCGGAAAGTTCCTACACAGGAGCTAGGCCTAATGTTCATTTCACTAATCAAAAAAAGGTTCACTTCTCCAGTTTTTCGAGAAAGTCCTAGGTTTGCCTCTAATCCAATCCAAAAATGCATATATTCTTTGAAGCTTTTCTGGTTAGCCACACATAGCTAACTGGAAAAACCAAAGCCTACATGAAAGCACAAAGAAGACACGGCAATCATTTTTAGAAATTCTACATATGTTCCTTTTTAACTTTATGATGCTTAAGCATGGACAGTTCATTTCACAAAGTAAATCTCCCAAGCATTAAATGAGAAGATTATCTCGAGTGTGCATATATTGCTTTGTAGTATTTAATTATTTAGCAAACCTAGTTCTACCATCAACAGCTATCACCCTTTTCAGAAGTTCTTTCAATCATTTAGGATGCAATCGACTCTAAAACTCCAGTACACCTGCTCATTTTCCAACCGAAACCATTCGTGCAAGAAAGATGACTTCCTCAGTATTCATCCAGAAATCCTATTCTTTCTTACTCTTATTTTTCCTAATATACCTAAAGAGTTTTGAAAAAGCAGTCAGTCTGTCAATGGATTAATATCCAGAGAAATTATTGGTTAAAAGGCAACGAAGTCCAAGAGGAGGGCCAGATGAGAAAAGGTATCAGCAAACAAGGCTATCAACTAATAAAAAAATAAGATTATCAATTTTCCACCCATCGTACGGATATAATTGATCTCAAGCAACAGACTATTCAAGAACCTAGAAAAAGCCAACAGTCTATTAAAGATCCCAGAACAAAGCCTACTGTAGTTGGCTTTTATTGGTACAACTAGATTTACTTGAACATCTCGACAAGAAAAAGGTTTGTTGTTTTATGGTGAAGTATACACCAGTCCCTTGAAGATCCTCACCCTGCATGCTTACCAAATAGGCTGACATAAGTAGAAGAGAAACTAAGAGCAAGAGGTAAGCAGTAATTCAGTCTAATTGACCAGCTCCAGAAAAACTGCAACTGTCATTATCCTTTGTTTGTCTCTCTACCTTCAGGAGGTAGAGGTAAGGTGTGCGTATACTCTACTCTCCCCAAACTCCACCTGTGGAATTACACTGGTATGATGTTGTTGTATTATCTTTTGTTTATAGAGAACAGAGTTTTCCTAATATCATCCTAAAATACACTGGGTATGTTGTTGTTATGAGTCTATCCTTTTCACCTGAGGTAGTGGTATTGCATGTGTACACTCTACCCTCCCCAGACCCCACTAGGTGGGAATACACTAGGTTTGTTGTTGTTGTGAGTCTATCCTTTTCAATTCAATTAAAAGTATATATTACCAGACAAGCCAGGTAAAATACTAGATTACTAAACCAGTTGTTATAAGTTAAAACTAGTTTAGCTCACCTAAACTTATTTCTAACAACAGAGCCAATTTCATATGTTTCTACTTAAAAGTATAATTTTCCTTCATAAATATTAAAGGTAAGGAACCATACCAACATTATGGATCATTAAACATAATGTTTCAAAACTTGTGACGGGATCCAAAATTATCATTCCCATTAGAAGGCCACTGTCAATTATAATTTCAACAATGAAATATAAGGCAGATTATTATAGAAGTTAAATTTGAACACCGGGCTCAAAGATTGGAATCAACTGCATTTAAAATAAGAACATTAAATAAAGGTGCTACCCCTTACACCAAAGGTGTGGCCTAGTGGTCAATGAAGTAATTGAGAACCATGAGGTCTCAGGTTTAGATCCCAGCGGAGACAAAATTACTAAGTAGTTGATTTCTTTCAATCTGTGACTTTATCCCAAAAAAAAGAGTTACCTGATACTACTTATTGCTGGTGAGAGGTGGCAGGTATCCCGTTTAAAAAGAAGATGCAGCCCTTACATCACTAATGCAAAATGCTAGTCACAGCTACCGATTGGAGCACTGTTATTTATAGCATCGTAATTTAAACTAAACTTCAGTAGATAAATTTCCAGAGCAATTGACATATCACACTTGTACACAGCAGAATACTATACTTCCTATGGCACTTTTGCATCAGTACACATCAAAACTAATTGCTACAAAATTCTTACACAACAAAGCAACTCTAAATAAGTACAACTCCTCTATCAATGACATAAACAAATCAATACAACACAGGATTTTCAACAAGTATATCAACATCAGATCAAACTAAAAACCAACTTAATTAGAATGAAACAGAACTCCGTCACATTAAGGCGACGTGATCCGTGCTCAACACGCCGGTAAAACACATATACAGAAACGACAACAGTAAAAGACTTCATCACCATACATACATACCAGTGCAGAGAGGGATCACCGGCGGCCGGAGGGATTGAAAATCGCCGGCGAAGAGAAAGGTATTATATATATGTATGAATGAATGTTTGTATAGCTGGCAGAGGGGGCTTTATATATATAGGGGGGAGCGAAGGAGTCGGCGAAATCTGAAGAGGGACCAAAGGAGGGAGAGTGACAAGTAGGGAAAGTGTGACAAACATATAATAAAGAGAGAAAATATAATTAGTTAGACTACAAAATATGCACATCTTTTTGGGCATCTATGGAATATGGAAAATAAACAAATAATTTACTATATAATTAAAAATATAAATATAGAGAGAGATTAACTAAATCTATTTTTGAATTAAGAAATTGACCAATATTTTTGGTAGGAATATTTTATTATCTTAGAGAAAATAAGGCATTAGGATAGTAATCTTTCTTTTTTAAAATAAGAAAACCATAACTTTCTTTCTTCTAACCAACCCATTCAAAAAAAACGTATGTAATCCATTTTTATTTTATTTTTAGCAATAGTAAAATGTCTTTTTTTTTTTAATTTCTATGTAACTAATGAATGGCCGAGAAAATAAAAGCATATTCGATGTAATTTTATAAGTTGAGTTCAAAGACGGTAGAGTCAAGAGTATGTAGATCTTATCCTCCTCCCCCTTGAAAAGTAGAAAGAGTGTTTTTATAGACCTTAGAAGTATAGCAAAGAAGTAGATTAATCGACGTACAAAAAAAATTGATAGTAACAAAAATTGAAGGACAAGAACTACAAGAATAATATTATTATTATTACTGTCGATATGAAAGGAGAAACTAGGCAATGCATAACTATCGGCATAACCTCTACTCCGATTCGTACCCTCCATAATCTTCTAAGTCCTATCTAAAATTATGTGCTCAATAAACTAAAGTACGACATGTCTTGTCTAATCACCTTTCGAAAACCCAGGAAAGTTAACCGCTTACACCTTTAAACTGAAAGATTCATGTGTCTCATCTTTACATGTTTGAACCATCTCAACCTTGATTGCCTTTTTTTAAAAAAAAATTACTCTCTCCGTTTAAAAAAGAATGATTTCTTTCTTTTTATGGTAATACTTTAATTTAAACTTTCCACATGACATATTTAGGACCACAAGATTAAAGGGTATTTTCGTACATTTGACACAACTTTAATTTAAGGCTACAATATTTAAAAGTTTTCTTTATTTTCTTGAACTTTGTGTCAAGTCAAAGTAGGTCATTCTTTTTTGAAACGAGGGAGTAACTTTTTTTGACATATTTTTTTTAAACAAATGCCCTTTTGTTATTAATATAGTTTGTAAATTTCCTCCACAGTTCATGCAAAATTGTGTAGTGTTTTTGGGGCAGCTAAATCGTCATTACCAAAGTCACCATCGCACCATTATAAACAAAAGAGACCAGAAATAAACTACTACTTCCCTCATTTATTTTTATTAGCTAGATTAAACATAGATATCTAATAATATTTATTTGTTTTTACTAGTTTACTCGCACGTGTAATATTTGATTATTTAAAATTAAATAATTTTATCTATTGTGAAAATTTTTAATGAAGTATAAAAGTTTAAATCACTTTTCAAAGATTCTTCACACGAACATATTTTTTAGTATAAGCACATATATATTTTACATCATCACGGCTAAGAGAGACGCATCAATTTGAATCATATTTGTGGTATGATTATTTTTCTTTTTTATTTCTATATTTAAAATCTTTCCTTGTTTTTTTTAAACTTGTAAAAATTTGGTATTTGTTAAATTTTTCTTATTCTAACGTTTTTATATTTACTTGTTTAGAGTACGCACCTCAGTTTAGTGAATTCACTTTTATAAAATCACTTACATATAGAAGAATGACGGTCCTTAAAATGTTGATTGAATTTTTTTTCCTTCATTAAGATTATCTACAATAAACAAATTTCTAAAATTCAGGATATAGATATAACTAAGACAGGTTTAAAAAAGTATTAAAAGAGTAAAAGTTATTAAAAGTTATAAAGTAATATAAATAAAGTTCGAAAAGATCACATATTAGGAGCAATGCAAAAGAATGTAAAAATAAGTGATGTCTTTCTTATTTTTTCGTTGAGTTCTAAGTTTCGAGTGATTAAAAGAAACCTCTCATTACTATTCGTCATTCACCAACTTAAAGCCCAACAAATAATATCATCTTAGATCTCCGATCTCCGATCCATTATAAAGTTTATTCAACCACAATTTTAATTGTAGCTCCCATCAAGTTTCAAAAAACTGCATAAAAAGGCAAGTAGAATAAATTTTCAATAACAAATCTAATACCAGATTGTTATTTGTTTTAATCTTCTCTCAAACCATCATAATCAGGCAAAAACTAATATCAAAATTAAGAAGAAGAAAAAAAGCAAACAACAATTTTGAACACACACACAAAAAAATTATTCACTTTATTGTTCTCTCAAGGCATCACAATTAAACAAATTAAAAAAAGGGGAAAAAAAGGAAACATCAAACAACAAATTTGAACATAAAAAAAAAATAACAACCGATATATTTATGCTTCAAAAATCAAGGTTGGTATTTCTGTTCAAAATAAATTATGTTAGAATAAAAAGGGAGCACTGTTTCGTCTCCAAAATAAATAGGACCCTTCTATTTGTATTCCTTTTATAAAAATAACCAAATTAAGAAAAGAAAAGAATAAAAGTAGCTAAAACAAGTCTCCTACTTAATCCTATAAATATGAAAAATTAGTGTAGAATCGTGTGCAAAAAGAAAAATTCTTATTAACGACGAGCAGATATGTTCCATGAAAACATGCCACGAGATTTCAATATTTCAAATATTTTATTATTTTTAAAGTTAAATATTTACAAAATTATTGATTACATTCTTATTACGTACTTAAAATTTTTAAAAATTTGACTGTTTAAATTTTTCTTATTTTAATACTTTTATATTTATTTCTAGATTTTTTAAATCATTTTAAATAAAATGTAATTGATTTAGAATTCTTAACCCAATGAAAAAAAATATTAGTTGTCATAATTTTGATAACTTCTAATAAGAAAAAGTTTTACCATAAATATATTTAATTAATTCTCAACTCATAAATATTAGAAAAATAGTGAAAAAAATGATTTTTTTCCAAACCAAAGACTTTTAATGAAGGACAAAAAGTTCAAACAACATTTCTAAAGCTCTTCACACTTTTAATATATTATAGATTCGCTTTATTAAACATAGATATCTAATAATATTTATTTATTTAAAAAATTAATAGATAGTTTTTTATTTTTATTATTAATTATTTGATATATTAAATTCAAAAAGTAATATAATAAAAAATATATATTATTTATTATTTCTTAAGGTGTTTGTCAAGTGGGTAAATAGAAATGGAAGGAGTATTATTCTGTCCCATACCCTCTCTATTTCAATTAATTTATTTTAGTTGTTATTTAAACAATTAAATAATATTTTCTGTGATAATAATTTTTTTAAAATAATTTGAACCATTAATTTTTTGACTTATAATATATTTTTATATAGTTTTTAATACGTAAACTTTATTTTTAAAAAAGTTGAAATTCAATATTTAAATTTAGACCCAATAATACTTAGTTAATCCTCATTCTCCAAATCAAATCACGTTGAAGCAGAGAGAGCATGTAACATTTCAAGTTCGCAATTGGCCCCTACAAGGGAGGTCTTGGTTTTTCCGTTCCCGCTTAACAAGAAAATTTTTAAAATAGTCTCCGAAAATTTATTAAACAAAATTTTTGTTGTTGATTGAGATGTTAGATATGTTAGAATTTATCTATGTTTATTGAATTAATTATGAGAAGATCATTTAAAAATAGAGAAGCTTTTAGAAAAATTAAAGAATTTTTAATTAGTAATTATTCAGAGTATATAAGTTTAAATAAAACAAAAGAAAACCCACAAAGATTAGCCTACCTAATTACCTTAATATCTAGTATTGAAGCAAAATTAATAATCCGTTTAAAATCTAGAAGAATGAGACACATACCACCTAATTATGATAAAATTAGATTTAGATATCCACCAAGATATTATAAATATGGTTTAAATGAATAAAGTGCAGAAATACAAAGAATTAAAACAAATTATTTCTGAAAAACGTAAAGAATTAAAAATAAGAATAGAAAGACTACATTATAATATATTTGCCGGAGTTAGTGAAAATTCAATAAATACACAAAAAGATGAAATATCAAAATTAGAATCACAAATAGACAGTTTAGAATATATATATATCAACATGAACTATTCACAATAAAATGAACAAAGAAGAATTTATAATAGATGAAAAAATATATGAAAATCACAAAGGATTAAAAATAAAAATAGTATTTTCTAATCTAGGAAGAAGATATAAGAAAATAGGTGAACATTTATATCTAATGTTAGAAAAAGAAGAATTAAAATTAGAAGATAAATTAACAACAATGGTAAGAATAGAAAGAGAAAATGAAGATATATATAGGAAAAAGGAAATAGAAAAAATAAAACAACAAACTACAGAAGAAATACGAAAAATAGAAAAAACTAAAAATAGTAGGATTGCTGAATTAGAAAAAGAACTACAAATGTTAAAAGATTTGTATGAACAAAGACAAAAGGAAAAAGAAGAAAAAGATAGAGAACAAAAATTACTGAACGAGATAAATCAATTTAAGGAAAAATTGTAAATAAAAAATAAGGAATTAGAAATAAATAATATAGATATTGAAGAGACAGATAATTATGATTCAGAAGATAGTGAAATATATACAGAAATATTAACAAATACAAAAAATTTAGAAATCAATGAAAAACAAGAAGTAATTAATGAAGAAAACTTAGAAAGTACCAACACAGAAATAAATACTCTTGATAAAAAAAAGATGAAAATATAATACCTAAAACAACAGAAATAAGAAAACCTATATATTATAAGAGTAAGTTTAAAAAATATAATGAATATGACAAATGGACACCAAAACAAATAGTTAATAAAAATTATAACTTTTTAGACGTAGACTGTGTAATAGATACAGAAAAAACAATACAATTATGGATAGGATATATGACAAAACAATTATTAGATAATAATATAAACATAACAGATGCACCAGAATATATAGAAAGAACACTAATAGGATCAGTAAAACTATGGTTTTCAAATTTAACTGAAAATAGCAAGAAAGTATTAAGAACTAATAAACCTATAGAAGGAACATCATCAACAACAACTAAACTAACACCTATAGAATTATTAAAAAAATATGAAACAGCTATAAAAGATGAATTTGGTAGTATGACAACAATAGAAGAAAAACAAGATGAAGAAAAAGATACAAATAAGATTTAATGTTAAAATTAGCAATATGTAATATGTGTTATATAGATGAATATACTTGCGCATTTAAAAAATATTATTATAAAGGAGCATATAATATAGAAGAAAGTAAAGAGATAAGAAAATTATATTTTAATAAATTACCCGAGCCATTTAGTTCAAAGATAATAAAAAGTTGGGAAGAAGCAAAAATAGTAGATACGTTAGGAGCAAGAATAAAATTTTTACAACAATGGTATAGAAACTTATGTGAAAAATATAGAGAAGAATTAAAAATGAAAAAAACATTAATAAGAAATTTAGCATGTTGCAAAAATAAAATAGCACCCCAATTTGGATGTGAAGAAAGATATTATAAGAAAAGAAAAAACTATAAGAAATATAAGAAATATAAAAAATCAAAATATAAATATAAGAAACCGAGAAAAAGATATTATGTAAAAAATTATAAATACAAAAGACCATATAGAAAGAAGAAATCTATAAAAGAATATACTTGTTATAATTGTGGAAAGATAGGTCATTTAGCTAGAGATTGTAAATTAACTAAAAATCCGAAAAATAAACAAATATCAGAAATAAAAATAGATAATACAGAATATATGCAGATAGATTATGAATTAGAAAGTGAGGATAGTATGTATGAAATTTCAGAAAACGAAACAGATAATGAAATAGATAGTGAAATAGATGAATCAAATGACTGAAGAAGATATAAAAATAATAACAAAGGAAGAATATTTAAATGATGAAGGAACGAAACAAAAAATAATATTTGACAGTAACATATTTGATGAAATAAAAGGAAAAGAATGAGATTTAAGTGTAGAAAAAAATTTAAAATACCAACAATAAAAAATATGTTTACTAGGAAAAAGGACGAATATTATGTAGTATGCCAAAAAGGACATGTAATAGACTGTAGATATGCAAAAGGCAAAGCTAGTATACCACTAGTAACAAAAAGAATAATTAATAAAGAAATAAATGATATAAAAAGTAAAGGAGATCCAATAAAATATGTACACCTTGGAGGTACAGAGATATTAATAAAAACATGTTTTAGAGAAGGAATAGATACACCAATAGAATTATATTTAGCAGATGATAGAATAATAAAACCTATAGAAAAAAGCATAATAACTGCCGTAAAAGGAAATCTAATATACCAAGAATTTAAATTTATAATAAGTGCAAATTATTCAGTAGCGGTAACAAATAAAAATATAGATAAATCACTCGTATTCTATTGGAAAATATCAGGAATAAAATTAACCCCAGGAAGTAAAATATTTACAGCAAGATGCAAAAATTTATATGTATTAACAACAAAACATAAAATAACAGGAAAAAATAAGATTAACAAAATACGAATAGAAAGTCCATTCGAACAAATTGTAAAAACAATAGATTGTAATGATTATAGCTATAGAGACATAGATATAGAAGAAAATTTAGAAATAGTAAATGATAGAATAAGTACAACGAAAAGAATAGCTGATGAAAAACCAGAATCATCAAGCTCATAAAAAAGAACAAGTTATGAAATAAATTCAATAAGTAATTTAAACCAATATTACATAACAGGAAAAATAAATGAAAAAGAATATCTAATACTTTTGAATACAGGACAAGAAGAAAATTATATAGCAAAATATCTAGTAAAAAATGAAGAAATAAAGACTGATAATGATATGTGCCCAGATCTACCAAGAAGTTTAATAAATAATAAAAATATAGCAGAAAAAGAAATAATAATAGGAGTTAGAAAAATAAAAATAGAATTCGAAGTAAAGGAAGAAATGCAAAAAGCAGATATAATATTAGGAATAAAATGGTTAGAACAAGTAAAACCATATAATATAGAACATGCACAATTAACCTTAACATATAACAAAGAGAAATTATTCTTAAGAAAAGCCTTAACATAAAATGAAAATATATGTATTAATGAAGATAGTAGTAGAAGGATATTACAGTAGATATTATACGCCTATGATAGATATAGGAGCAGAAGCTAATTTATGTAGATATAATTGCTTACCAGAAAGTAAATGGGATAAATTAAAAACACCAATAATAGTTAAAGAATTTAATAATGAAGGAAGTTTAATTACTTATAAAGCTAGGAATGTAAAAATACAAGTATGGGATAAGATATTAACAATAGAAGAAATTTATAATTATGAATTAACATCAAAAGATGTACTTTTAGGAATGCCGTTCTTAGATAAATTATACCCACATATAATAACTAGAACAGACTGGTGGTTTACAACACCATGTAAACAGAAAGTAAGAGCAAAAAGAGTTAATAATAAAATAAGAAAGAAAACTGATTGGGTAAAAGGAAGTGAAAAAATTACACAAAAGTTAGAAAATATAAAAAATACTGAAGATACAATAGAACTAGTAGTATGTTCGATAAATAAAACAGAAATAACTATATTTTCAATAAATAAAATAGAAATAATTAAGAAAAAATTAGAACAATTATATAGTGAAGATCCATTAAAAGGATGTGAAAAACATAAAACTACTATAAAAATTGAATTAATAGATAAAAATAGCATAATAACTCAGAAACCATTAACATATAATTTTGACGATTTAAAAGAGTTTAAAATGCATATAGATGAATTATTAGAAAAACAATATATACAAAAAAGTAATAGTAAACATAATAGTCCAGCATTTATAGTAAATAAAAATAGTGAACAAAAAAGAGGAAAAAGTAAGATGGTTATTGACTATAGAAATTTAAATGCAAAAACTATAACGTATAATTATCCAATACCAAATAAGATATTAAAAATAAGGCAAATACAAGGATATAATTATTTTAGCAAATTAGATTGTAAATCAGGATTTTACCATCTAAAGTTAGAAGAAGAATCTAAAGAATTAACCGCATTTACGGTACCACAAGGATTTTATGAATGGAACGTATTACCATTTGGATATAAAAATGCACCAAGTAGATATCAACATTTTATGGATAGTTATTTTAAACAATTATCTAATTGTATAGTATACATAGATGATATATTATTATATACAAAAACTAAAGAAGAACATTTAAAATTATTGGAACAGTTTACAGATATAATAGAAAAATTGGGAATAAGTCTAAGCGAAAAGAAAATTGAAATTATGAAAAATCAGATATAATTTTTAGGAATACAAATAGATAAAAGTGGAGTAAAAATGCAACAACATATAGTACAAAAAATAATAAATTCGAAAGAAGAATTAGATACAAAAAAGAAATTACAATCATTTTTAGGATTAGTAAACCAAGTAAGAGAATATATTCCAAAATTAGCAGAAACTTTAAAACCACTACATAAAAAATTAAAAAAGGATGTAGAATATAACTATAATGAAGAAGATAAAAAAAAAGTTCAAAAAATAAAATTACTTTGTAAAGAATTACCAAAATTATAATTTTCGGATGAAAATAGAAAATTTATATATATAGTAGAAGCAGATGCTAGTGAATATAGTTATGGAGGAGTACTTAAATACCAATATGAAGCAGAAAAAATAGAACACCATTGTAGATACTACTCAGGTACGTTCAATGAGACAGAAATAAAATGAAAAATAAATAGGAAAGAATTATGTTCATTATATAAATGTTTGTTAGCATTTGAGCCATATATTGTATATAAAAAATTTATTGTACGAACAGATAATACACAGGTACGCTGGTGGTTAACAAAGAAAATACAAAATTCAGTTACAACAAAAGAGATTCGGAGATTAGTCTTGAATATATTAAATTTCACATTTATAATTAAAGTAATCAGTACTAACAAAAATGTTATTGCAGATTACATATCAAGACAAAGCTACACAGACTGAAATAATAGAAGAAGATACTCTAGAAAAAATACTCAACACCCTAACTACGCTTTCAATGAAAGTGGACAGTATAGGTAATGAGATAGAAAAGCTAAAGACTAATGAAGATAAACTGAAGTCTATAGCTACAAATCAGCTAACTCAGCAGTGTGCAGAGCTATGTCGATCGGAAGACATTAATGTTCCATAGCTAGAAGGAGACGATGGGACACTCCATAAAACCCATAACATTTATCAATCTACTTCTGCAGGTACAAGCAAAGGAGTTAGTCGACCAAGATACCAGAACATGAATATGAATAAAATATTTGAGAAACCATTTATACCGAAAACACAAAAAGACCCCTTGTTCATACCCCCACAAATCACCACATACCGAGATAGCCTGAACCAAGATAAAAAAGTTTACAACTATACAACCCCAAAATACATAGAAAATATCTATAGAGTACAAACTTTTCTAAACCTTAACCCCAGAGCTACAAATATCAAAGAACCAAACACAAACTATATAACTCAAAAATTACAAGGATATAACAAGCTAATTGCACTACCCAAAACCAACCCAAGCCTAGTAAAAACTTGTTTTAACTATGGATTATTAAACACCATATACACCCAAGACGGAGAAGAACTAACAGCTATGAAAGAATTACACAAGATATTCACCACCTACAAAAGGATAACAAAAGAAAATCTATTTTATATAAAGTGTTATACTGCACCAGCAGAGATATTATACGACGAAATAAAACCAGTTATCCAAGTTGTAAAAATAAGACTAACCAGAGATATGATCATACCAGAAGATATTACACAGCAACAGGAGATACCCAGAATTGAGATACCTGATTTCTACGCAAATAAACGACTCATTGGACTAGTTACGATTATCCAAGAATTAGCAAATAATTATACTAATGGAAACCCAATATGGAGCTATTATTCGAGAGACCACCAAATGATTTATTCAAATTCAAAAGAGCTACGACAAGCAGATATGGAAGATGTTAGGCAATGGATAATGACATTACTTAACCCAGAAAAATAATCTACCGCAAGAGCAATTAAAAAAGAATTTATTTCAGACGGATTACTGACAAGATATTGTAAAATATTTGGACTCAAATATCCAGATCATCAATGTTCAAGATGTAATGGAGAAGATAACATTATTCCAGAAGTACACCTAGAATAAAAATCAAGAAGATGAACATGCCAGTTGGAAAGATAAGATAAGAAGCAACAGATACGACGAGAAGACACCAATGGAAGAAAACAAGATATAAAATTATTTACGTAAAATTATTAGAATTGTTAGTTTTTATTGTATAGATTTTTCTTTTTTAGCCTCCTAACCTTTTTTAAAAAGGCTATGTCACTAAGTTTTTATTGTATAGACTTTTCTTTTTTAGACTCCTAGCCTTTTTGACTTTTCAAAAGGCTATGACACTTAGGATTCTAGTTTTAGAATTTTTTAAACTTGTAAAGACTCATGTAAGGACTTTGTAAAGATTTTCATTCTATAAATGAAAGAAACCGAAGGCATTGCAAAGCAAGCCTTCATATGTTGAAGCAATACTCTCTCCAGTCCACAATAAATATTTTGCTCAGTTAATTAAAAAACAGACATACTTCAATGGAAAAAGCTATGGAGGAACAAACTTTAGAAATATCAAAACTACCCGAACAGGTATATTTATTTATGATTATGAATAGCTAAATTCATAGTTCCCAACAATCATGATATGATAAAATAAATTCATATTAGTTACTTTATAGTAGAATTATTTGAAGAATAATATGTTAAGAAGTTTATTAGCAAAGTGAAAACGGAGAAAAATCCCTAAGAACTATGCCATCCTAAAGGTGAAACCAATGAGGCAAGAAGCCGTGGCAGGGAGTAACCAGAGTAGAGGCGCTGTTTAAGGGAAAAAGTATCTAAATCACCATGCTAATAGTGACCGAAGAACATGTTATTTAAGAATAATCTAGTATATAGTAATCTAAGATGACCATATTTTGTTATGTACATGGTTGAAGGGAATATTTTGAAAAATAGTAAATTTATGAAAATGAATAATTATTTATCTAATGTGATGGTAGATAAATTTAAAATACTTATTTTGTATGCACTTAAAGATATAAAAGTAGTAGATATAAGAAAAATCATATTAGAAAAAACATTTGGTAAATATTACATAACTAGAGTAAATTATATATCATACCTACCTAACTACTCTTACAAATACTTACCATGATAAATTGCATAAAATTTTTAGAAAAAGATATGAGAAACATACAGTTACTAACAAAACAGATGAAAATAAATATAGACAAATACATGAAAAATAAAGATATAAAATATATAGAATTTCTTAATTAAAATATGCAAAAACTACTAAGACTAAAACAAACAACTACAAAATATTATAATAAAATCAATTTTAAAAGATAGATCATCTAGATTATCTTAAAGTCTTAATCTTATATATACTTAAAGATATTGAAATTATAAACATTAAGAAAATAATATTAGAAAAAGTAATAGACTATGAAATTGAAACCATAAATTGGATAGAACAGTTATACCAAGAAATTTACTCAGAAGGATATTATTCAGATTAAGGAATGTTAGAATATATTAGAAAAATTAGAGAAAATCAAGATAATCTAAATAAAGAAATTAATTATAGAAACCGTATTAGAAAAATAATAGAAAATCTAAAAGAAAAATTAATATGGATAGAAGAAACCTTAGAAAATTTAGGAAAAAGTACATGTGATAGTTTATATAATTTAAAAAACTCACTACAAGAAGAACAACACAAGATAATAAATAACATAGAAAATCTAGAATTAGATATTCATTACAGTACAGTTAGGATAAATTATTATACAGAAATTTGGAACTCTGCAATTACTACAGGATAAAATAATAAACCAAACAAATTAATGAATACATCTTACGAAAATAATAAATCATTAAAAAATATTGAAACAAAATTTAAGAAATATCCATGCACAAAGAAAAATAGATTCATTATATATATACTAAATCTATTTCATAAGTTAGTTATCCGCCTATATCCGCACCCCCTACAAATAATCTATTTCATAAGTTAGTTATCCGCTTATATCTGCACCCCTACAAATTATTTTAAAAAAGTAAACATGTTCAATTTATTACAAGTTCTGTCTTTGTGTAAAATCAAAACTTAGGTAGGTTGCCCATTAGAAAAAAATCTTTAACTTTTTCCTATAAGAGAGATATTTACGATATTTCAAAATAATGAACGAGTTCAAAAGACTACAAATTCTATCTTATACGCAAAAATTAAAAATTATAACTTATGGGCAGTAGAAATTCTTCTCAACAATTTTCTTAAGTTAAAATTAGTCTTTTTTAAAATTAAAATTCAAAGGTTGAACACCTTGAGAAACTCTAATTTCTTGATATGTTCTTTGATCGAACATACACTGTGCTTTCTGGAATTTTGCTTGATTCTTTGGCAGATGTAAAGTTGTTCTAGGTTGTTCTTCTTTCATAAAAGTACATGTGCTGTGACTTGTCATAACCCAACGCACCCCAAAAGCCAACATCAATGGGCTTACCAAACTCTCCTCGTTCAAAAGTTCAAGAACCCCTTGGTTTAGCTTATCATCGTAAGAGGAGTGTTATTTGACATAAAAGAAAATGGCACGAATGAGAAGAATGGGGTAAACAGACATCAATGTATTTTTTCAAAATCATCTATTTTTCCCTTCAAAAGCAATGTCACTTTGACTTTTATTTCTTATTCGTTTATTATTTTTCCATAAATCATAACTTCACTTTACTCTTTTAGATTACTCTTTAAATTAGTACTTATTTTTTTATTCTACTTATTCTTTATTTATTCTAAACTCTCTCATCTGATTTGAAACTCTTTAAATTAGTACTTATTTTTTTATTCTACTTATTCTTTATTTATTCTAAACTCTCTCATTTGATTTGAAATCTTTTAATCACCATTTCTTGACTTGTATTATATATTTTCTTTTCTTCCAATACTTCAATTCTCTTTAGTAGTTTTACTTTATTGGTTTTTAAATTTTTTTATATGTTTCTCCTTTTTTTAATTTTAAATCTTCATATATCTCATTTACATAATTCCTTCTACATTTTTTTTTTCTTTCTAAAATGAATCCAAATAATAAAAATATCTAACTAAGAGAACTTATGAATGTAGTTTTTGAAACTGAAAATAATGATAGTTTACTCGCAAAATTAATTTATGTATATAGTAATTAATAAATAATATGTTTCCTTTAAAAGTTAAATTCATTTTTGTATTGTTTACAAACAAAAGGAAAATCACCTTTAAATAACAATTCAATTTATGGTTATCAAGGTGATATTTCAACTAATAACAATTCAATTTATGGTTATCAAGGTGATATTTCAACTGTTAGTTAATTAAGTCTGACTTAAAAATTTCAATGTAGAAATTTTATCTTGACACCAAATAACTCGTATGTTGAGTCTATATAGATTTGACTGAAAATTCTATTGTATGCAAAGATAAACTAAATAAATAAAAATTATTGGGATCATCATATAATGTCATTCTAACAAATTGGTCAAAAGAATCATTATTATTGGGTCACGAGTTCGAGACTAGACAGCTACGTTAAAATATAAATTTATTTTAGTTAAATTATATTTTAATTTTTGCAGTATTTTTATATTATTTCACTAAAAATATAAAGTATTTTCATATTATTTTACCTAAAAAAATTAAGTAGTTGGTAAAAATTGAACTCAGAAAAAAATTCAATCCAATATTTTTTTAGTCATTTCTTCATCTCATAAAAATAATTTTTTTTAAAAAAATACTACATGTTTTAGCAAACACAGGCTCCTAATTATCCTATTTAATTTAAATTTCAATTAATTATAATATATTGTCTCTCTCTTGTCAATTAAATACATTCATAAACTCTTTCCTTTATTTTTCATCTTTTTTTTTTTTTTAGTTTTGTTTCTTTTTTTCTTCGCAACCTTTTAAATTTTTTTTTTCTGTTTTGTCTTCTTTCTTTTTTTGGTCATTTTTCCCCTTCCTTTCTTCCCTTTTTTTTTTTATTTTCTTCTTTGGTTGTTGTTGTTATATTTTATATTTATTTTTTTATACTATATATTTTATATAAATTATTTGTTTGTATTTGAGTAGTTTAATCGTAGATATTTACAGATTATCATTTCTATTTGTATACAAACAAGTATGTGGATTAATTGTATTTGATTGAGGCTAAAATATATAAATACACAATGTATCAATTAATACAAATGTACCATTAGTATTTATATGTCAAATTGATCATTTATATTTATATATAAACAAGTATCATTTGTATGCATATGGTTCAAGTTGTATAAACATGTATCATTCGATACAAATGTAAAATTTTTATTTGTATAATTTGTCATTTTATATTTGTATTGTTCAGTTTGTATCAATAAAATACAATTCGTATCGATCAATATAAATACAAGTGTTCATCGAAAGAAAACTAACAATTCCTTTTTAATTATTTAAAAATATAAATGATGCGGTATTAAATTATAATACACGCAAATAAAATAAATAAAATTACAAATACAAATACAATATGCAGTCAACTTACAAATACAAATATAAAATAATATTTAAAAATACAAGTGCATCGATGAAAGAGGTCATTAGTTGCATGGATAGAATTTTCTCTCCAAAATCAGTTGGTGGATTGAATACTATCAACATGAAAATCTAAAATGAGGCAACAATTCTTAAAACTTTTTGGGACGTGGTTAATAATATAATATCCTGTATTAGTCTTAGCTCAGTTCAGCTCATAACGCATGCATAAAAGGCTTGAAACCTGAAAATTTAGCTAAGTGTTGGGGACTTAATTTTATTTATAGCCTCTTAACTTCAATAATTTTTTAAGTGACCTTCTTGACCCCGAGACGTAAGTTTTTGAGTTAATTCATGTTCAGGGGTGTAAGGAGCATGTCTCGGAGAAGTTTCGAATTTTTTGAATGAGGTTTGGGCCGTGTTTGGATTTCAATTCCAACAGCTTAACGCGATTGCACCGCGTCGTGGTGGAATAGTGATGGCATCACTGGTGCGTCACGGTGAAAGCCTAATCGGTGTCCCAGCTACGAATTTAAATTGCAGAAGGACAGTCTTGTCAATCCGTATTAACTCGGGATTTAGCTTCAGTTAAGGCATATTATGCCCAAAATCTCCAATTTTACTCTCTAATAAATCCTAAGCTCTTCCCTAGTTCATCAAATTAAACACCTTTTCTTTCAAGAAAAATCAAGAAAATAAGTTCCCAAATTCAAGAATCTCTAAGGAAGCTTAAGGAACTGTGTTTTATTTCAAGGATTTAAGTTTTTAAGGTATGTTTGATGTTCATTCATGAGCCTTTTTCACCCATGGAGTCCAAGAACCTATTTTGATATTTTAAATAATGAATTTGTATGCTTACATGAATTGTCTTCATGAAGTTTTTACGAATTTCGAATATACATGACGTTTACAAATGATTTTCGATTGAACTAGCCTTACATTACACGTTTGAATAATGGAATTTGTCATTTTAAATCCTAAATTCATGGTCTTAGTATTGAAATTATGTTGCTCACATGTTTTAAACTATTTTCATGCTTTAGTTCATGACCCTCAGGTGTTTGGTGAAATGCCTAAGTAATGATTTTGGAATAATGCTTACTTATTATGGTTTCAAATGCTCTCATGTGTTCTTATTGATATTGCTATCGAGTCCTGGGGGTTATGAATACCCAAAACTTAGTTGTTTACATAGTTTTAGTATTTTCAGAGTGGTTTCAGATAAACCATAAGTATTATCAATTCAGTTAGTTATCTTAGTCAGTTAAACTTAGATTAGTTCAAAAATCAGTGTCATTCAGTTGGGAATAAAACTTAGCACCGAGTGAACGCAGGGATGGCATCTCCCCCATCAGTAGGCATGAGTTACTTGTCTTCCCCATCAGTAGGCATGATACGTTAGTAGCATCCCCTAGGTTTCGGACCTACGTTGCCACTGTAGACTTTGAGAGGTTCCCCGTCAATTAGGCATGGCACCCTAGTCCTTCAGAATATCAGATTAGTGGATCCACATAGCCAATGTTAGTACCCATGGTATGATCCTGAAACTTTTTTAGCTGGGTTTACATTTTGGACCCTGATAGTACATTAAGGTATGTCGGTTATAACTAGCTCCCACAATCTCTGTCCAGTCTCAGTTCGAAAGTCAGTCCAAGTTTGCTTAACCATAGCATATAGTTATCAGCTATTCAGTTATCAGACTTCAGTATTTCAGTTTACAGACTACTTCAGAATCATGTTATATGCTTGGTCATTCATTCTCAGATTTTATAACTTTCGCGCATACTATGCATCAGTTATTTCATGTTATTCATTCAGTCAGCTATTATTCATACACATGAGCTCATGCATATCAGCCTAACCCTATCTAGCATACCAGTACATTCAAAGTACTGATTGCATACTTATTTTTTGCGCGATGATGTCTCATATTATAGGTTCGAACGTTCAGGTTCCCGACCGCACTTAGACGTTCCAGCGCATCAGAGTAACAGTAGTAGTGAGTCCTTATATTTCGAGGATCGATTATATTTATTTCAGTGTTTTCAGTTTAGTAGTCAACTAGAATTAGTTGGAGCCTATCCCATCAACTCTTATTCAGTCAGTTTTAAAGGCTTTCGGACACTTCAGACAGTCAGTCAGTTTGTCATCCTTTATCAGTTTTCAAATAATTATTTTTTGGCAGTTGTTTTCAGACTTATGATTCAAAAATATTTTAGCACTTAAAACCTTACGGTGTATTCAATTATTCTGCATATGTGTGTTTTATATAATTATTTAGTGCTCACAACAAGTACTAGCTCATAGGTTAACTTGTGGTCTTTCGAGACCGTAAGCACCGTGTGGCGTCCAAGGTGTACTTCTGAGGCATATAAATAAACAAGATAAACTTTGGATTAAATGGATCCATAGTTATTACATTAAGGAGAATGTTGTGTATAGTATGTAAATCCCTCCACAGTCATGTTGAATGATGAGGAAAGTCTTTGGCGCAAGAGATAAATTTTCTATCATCAACTCTGGAGCCTTCACAAAAAGATAAAAAATCAGGTACATTTATCTTCAATTGCTTGGAAGTATGCCTAAGGTTGCTTGGAAAGGGATGATGTTTCAGAACAAGCTAGACCAAAAGCATTGTTTCCAATGTAGCTCTAATTTCATAGACAAATGTTAACCGCAGATAGTCTAAATGCTTGGGGTATAAGCCTTGACACTATATTTAGTCTTTGAAAACAGGCTCTTGAGACCATCTCCCATTTTTGAAATATGTGTTTTTTCTACTCAACTATGGTAAAAGATCAGATTATGGCTAAGTTTACCATTTATTCCAGGGGCTCGGATACAACAATGGATCATTGATAATATCAAAGACAAAAGTTACAGGGCAAAAATGTTAAATATGATTTATGTTGAGTATGTCTATACTTTTGTGGATTGAGAGGAATACGAGGTTGTTTGAGAAATAGAAAGCCACTATAGAAGTTTTGGCAAAGAGCTAGCATGTGTCAGCATTACTAGGGCAGTGAGCTATACAAAAATTTTGCTTAGTAAATTTTCTACTAGTTACT
Source organism: Capsicum annuum (assembly GCF_002878395.1). NCBI lineage: Eukaryota > Viridiplantae > Streptophyta > Magnoliopsida > Solanales > Solanaceae > Capsicum > Capsicum annuum. The sequence continues at coordinate 214,361,440 of NC_061113.1, forward strand.
AAGTAGTTTATATACGTTAATTCGTCTTTCTGTTAGGAATAGTTATTTTCTGAGATGGATGCTTAAGACTGTGCAAGTTGTGTTCACCTGTTGGTCGTTGTAATTAACACTTTTGGTGATTAATAAAAGTTACTAAATACCAAAAAAAAAACACAAAATAACAAACACAATATGCAGTCAACTAAGAAATACAAAATAGTTCTTCAAAATTTAAGTGTGAATCGTATAAAATATAAATAATGGTGCAAGCTGTAAAATACAAATACAAATATAATTGTATCAACAAATATAAAAATATAAAAATGATGTGAACTATAAAATAAAAATACAAATACAATTGTATCAATGAATAAATATATATATATATAATGATGCAAATACAAATACAATAAGCGATTGTGGTATTTTCGTTATCTATCATCCATAATTTGTGCTCGACGTAGCCATATTTTTTAAAAATATAAAAAAAATATAGAAAATGGAGTCAAAAAGGAAAAGGAGAAAAAAATCAGAAAAGAAAAAAAAATGAAAAAAAAGAAGAAGAGGAAAACACGAAAAGGAAAAAAATGAGAAAAAGCACCAAAAAACAAAAAAAAGGGAAAAACAAAGAAAGAGAAATAGAAGTTAGAGATAGAAGAGAGAAAAAAATGAAAAGAAAAAAGAAATGAAAATAGAAAAAAAATGAGAAAAAGGTTGGTACATGTAATTACTTCATTGTGTTTATATTTTATATCAAATAGAATCGGTTGCATACAGTTAATATATTAGTTATAGATGATAATTTTGAAAATTAGGTCATGGGCTCCCCCAATTTGTTGAAAGTTAGGCTATTTATAGAAAAAATTTCATCTTAAAAATATACATAGGAGTGAAATAAAGTTATTAAAAGTTAACAATTGTGTTGACTGAAAATTTAAAGTATTCTTATATATTTTCGCGAGAAAATGGTCTATTATCCCCCCCCCCCCTTCCAATTTTTAGCTGAAATTCCATCGACACACTCAACCTTCACGGGAGTCCCATTACCTCTATAAATATTTTTTTCCTATATTTAGTACACCTCTCTCCCCTCCCCCCTCCCAATTGATGACCTATCATGGGAGGTGAGAACACCGCCAGTAGGTGCTTCAATTGGAGCTTAAGACTTCAAAATCATTAATTTAGGTGCCACGTGAATAATACATGTAATTTATTTTAATAATTAAATATTATTCTCTTCTTCAATTAACAAAAGGCCCCAACGGTAATATTCCTCTTCTCTGTTTTCTCTTTTCCTCATCTGCAATCTTCATCTCCTTCATTTATTTTTTATTTTCTTTCAAAAGAACTTAGGGTTTAGTTGTTAATCCCAATTTCTAGTTTAAATCTTGAAGGTGTGATTCGTAATCTTCTCCAATGTTAATTTAGGGTTTGTAATTTGTTGATTGATTTTGTCGGAATTCTTCAAATGACAAATGCGGAATTGAATAAGTTTTGTATGGATAATCCGACCCAATGCTCAATGCTATAGTAAGATGCAAACATGGTATTTTGCTGAACTTGTAAACTTCATGGTCGAAATCAAATTCGAAAAGAAGATTTTAATCTTGTCCCTACTATAGTGTATGCATTTATTTTCATTATATTTTGCTCCACTTTACATTCGATTGTGCTAATGTACTGATTTTTTTTTTATAACATCAAAATTATATTTTTTTTCTATGGAGGGACAAAGAAAAAGTGGATCCAAGATCAAATTTTATCCTTCCAAGATAACTGAAGAAAATTGAAGAGTTGAAACAAGAATTGTGGCTTAAACAAGTCCAAATTGACAAGTTGACTTTGGAGAGGAGGCTCACTGAAAGATGAAATGGTGTAGGTTCAATAAGAAGATACTTTTATGTACTTTGATTTGTGTTGCTGTCATGTTGATCAACAATAAATCTATTGAAAGTAGTTAATTGATTGTTTATGGTGTAAATTTTGTATGTCTATCTACCTATATATATCAGATTATGATGTGCTATAGCGTTTTAGTTAGTTGTTCCATCGTGTCTTGTGTAATTCAATTATGTCTTGTTTAAATTATTTACTCTTACATCTTGTAATTACAATGTTGTGTCAACACAACTATATAATCAACATCACCACTATTTTGGAAAGACAATTATTGTGACAACACAACTTTACAACACCACAACACCATCATTTGAACACAACAAAATACAATCATTCATTCCAATTTCAATGCCTAACATAAGGCAAAATTCATCAACAAACTGTTTTCACCAACTAACAAAAGACAACGTTCATAATGCCTAACATAAGGCAACATTCATCAACCTAAGTCACAGTCATAATGCCTAACATAAGGCAACATTCAATAACAAACAAAATAAAAAATAGCAACCCTTAACCAGCTCACCATCACCATTCTCAAATACAAAATAATGTCAATTAGACTAACTTAAAACAGTGCTTAAAATACATCAACATCACTACAATTTTCAGGGCATCTTTGACTTTAAAAAAGTACTATTCAGACTTGGATTATTTGAACTACTTCTCACTATCTTCTTTATTTTCTTCTCTTTAAGCTCTTATAGTTTTTTTGTTGCTATTGTTTCGTTGCCAATCCTTTTCAGCTTACTGGTAGTGCTTGGTGTATAACCAATGTTATCAGTTACATCAGTTGATTTTGTCACCTTTTCTTGGCCAGTAGAATGATCTTACTGCTAGGCATACTGGGCTAAAATAAAGGATAAAAATATTCAAGAATCAAAATACATTAAAGACTCATAAATTACACAAGATATAACAAAATAAGAAACTTATATTTAGGACTTTGAGGACATTTTCAGCTTGTAACACACCCATTTTCGTCATTCTTGACCTTTTAAATGGAGAGTATTTTCCCTATCACTACCCATTCCTCTTTTAATAATACCAACCATTGAATATGATGCTCAATAATCAGAAGGTGCAGAAGAGGATGCTGAAAAAACAAAGGTGAAGGAGGTGCTTTAGGTAGAGGAGGTGCACTAGGTGTTACTGATGTTGTCTTTTTTGGTCTCCCTCTTTCTTTTTTTCTTGAGGAGAAGTACTAATGACTTCTGATGGAGTTTTTTCATACATATAAAAAGAAGAGAGTTATAAAAATTATTGAGTAATTAGTACTAAATTCAAGTGTAATATTATCTTTCGTCTGCCTCTTCCACTGCCTAAACTATTTTTTTAAGAGGTGCATTAGGTATTTTTGGTGGATTTTCTACATATAAAAAGAATGTTAAAAAAAAATTGAGAAGTAATAAAATAATATACTAAATTTAAGTATAAATATTACCTTTGGTTGCCTCTTCCCCTGCCTGAACCAGTAGGTGTTGTTACTAGTGGTGCATTTGGTTCTGCTGATGGTGCACTTTGAGGGCGCCCTCTTTTGTTGTGGCCTCTAATATGAAACAAATTACATGTCATTTCTAGTCTAGTTCTAGGCAATTTTTCTAATTTCATTGTTTCTCCAGCTTCCTTCCTCCTAGCCTTAGATGGTCTGCCAAGAAAACTTGTGATTTCAGGTGGTGCAACAATAATGTTTAAAGAAATAGGCCATATTTTCATGTTTGTTACTGGTTCAAGAACATTGACATAAGTCCTCAAGTATGTTTCCTTGCTGTAGCAGCTGTCAATGTAGTTATACAAAAGGTACTTCTTGAACAATACCGCAGCCACAACATATGCACATGGTATGCCCTTTAACTGTCACACCCTACAACTACAAGTCCTTTTGAAAATATCCACTTTGTGTTTACAAATCCCTTCTTTCACTTCAAAATCAGCCACTCCATTAAACTCAATGGTACAATCCATAGACCTCTTGATGTTCTCCTTTAAAATCTTTAAACACATTAGAGAGTAATTACAATTTTAAGTATTTGAAAACTCCCTTAGAGTGTCTATTCTTGTCATAATCTTTACTCTAATTTCTTCAAGCATTGTAATAATGGTCTTGTGCCTACCTGTCAAGATCTATGCATTAAAACACTCACTCATGTTGTTATCCACAGAATCACACTTAATTTCACTGTTGAAGTAAAGCTTGCATCGGTAATTAATGTTGTAGTGCATTAACTCATCCATTATTTTTTTAGGACCAAGTAACTTCATTTTCTATATGTTCTTCCTCAATTCAGACTCAAATATACTTTTGGCTATCTTTCAAAACTATTTTCTTCTTTGAAGACCTCTCAAGTCCTTAGCCCAATTAGCTAAGATGTGTCTTACACATCTTCGATGTTCAAATTGAGGTAACACCTCATCAAGTGTTGCAAACAGTCCCTACAGTACACACATATACCAAAAACAAGGAGAAATTAGGAAATAATTACATATACTAAGTTAAACTAAAAAGAAATTAAACATAAAATTGCATACATACCTTCTGCATATCTGTAATCAAGGTGAGACCTTCACCTTCTCCAAGTCCTAGGTCATCCCTTATGCACCTAACAAACCAAATCCATGTGTTTGTGTTCTCCTTTTCAACTAATTCCCAAGCAAGTGACGGCATCTGATTATTTTCATTCTTGGCCACAACAACTAACAATTGGCCTTTACAAAAATACCTTTAAGAAAACAACCATTTAAACTTATGCACTTCCTACAATATGCCTATGCCCTTTTCAAAGCATCAATGTAGATGTAGAAACTCTAAAATTTTGGTTTACCTGCCGCATCAGCCTCACCAAGTTTAACAACACAACTGATCCCTGGGTTTGTCCTCAACAGTTCATCATTATAGTCAATGATTCCTCCAAATTCTACAACATGATCACCCATTATATCTTTCAACACTTTAGCTCTTGTTCTTCTCGCAGTAGTAGTACCAACATACAGTTTGAACTTTTTTATAATCAACTCTTGAAATTTGAATACCCTTATGTTCGGTTGCTCAATTATTCTTTCTCTGAAGGTTTCAACTAAAAACTTTGCATTGTACAAGTAATTTTTGGTTGTTTTATTGCAAGCATGCTTTGGAATATAAGTTTTTATCATGAAATCATTTGTTGTCTTGTCAAAACCTACATATAAAAGCCATAGGCAATTATCCTTGCACCTAACTCTAACCCTTTTTAACTCATTTACCCACTTCTCCATGGGAACCCTTTTTCTTATTGCATATTTAGTCACTGCTCTTCTAAATTCATTCACATCTTTAAACACCATACCCAACTGCCAAACAACTTTCTTTGCAGTTGGGTCATGAATGATTTTCTGAGTTGTTGTTCTTTTTTTTCTTGAAAACTTTAGAATTCTTGCTCTACCAAATTCAACCACATCATGTTCATCATTACCACAACAATCATCTTCATCTAATTCAAGACTATACTCACCAGAACCTGCAAAGTAAGGATCATAACCTCCAAGCATTCCTTCATGAATTAGTCTACCTATTTCAGTTTCATCAAAACCTAGATCTGGTCCTGCTTCACCTACTAGTACCTCTGCACTATCAGCTAGTACTCTCTCATTTTTTTCCTCCTATGAGACTTTCTCTTTTTAACTCTCAACTCCCTAACCTCCCCATGTACATCACTACCATACTTATCTTCATCATTATCTCCAACTAATTCTCCTTATGACTCAACACTATTCTCAGTAGAGTAATCACAATCCTCTACTTTTTCTTCTAAAAAATCAGATCCGGAAGGACCAATATCTATATCATCAATTGCAGCAGTATTAGGTGCAGCAACACTTGATGTAGCAGTACTTGGTGCAGCAGTAGTAGGTGCAACAACACTTGATGCAGCAGTACTTGGTACAGTAGCCCTAGATGCAGTAACACTGTCTGCAGTAGTAAAAAGAGGTGTGGTTGGGAAAAAAGTCATAGGGTCCTTCGCATTTAAATGGTTATCACCTACCCTAAAGTTAGGCATAGTATTAAAAGTTGCACCAGATTTTTCCATATTCTTATGACTAGTATTTTCTAATAACATGAGGCCCATAATAGGCTCATTAACCTAATAGTTGACAAATACCTCCACCTCATCTTCATCTTCCAAGGAACACATCATGTCTAAAATATCCAAATCATTATCAACATTTATCATAATGCCATTGTTAGGTAGTTTAATACTAAAGGTGCAGCTTGTGCTATATCCCAATGTTCTAATATAGTATGTCAACTCAAAATAGGACATTTTATCTGCATCAACATCCAAAAAATTAATAATTTTTTCACCATTATACTCTGCTTCCCCACTACTTAAATCTAACACCTCACCATGGTACCATCTCAGAATAATTAGTGTAAACTCATTCATGCCTTACCTGAATACAATCAAGATAAGAGAATAAGAATTACAAGACTAAACATTATCAAAAATCAAGCAACATTATCAAAAAGAAAGTAGTAGACGATATTATTAAAAATTAAACATTACTCGAGTTTAATCCAACATTATCAGGCTTAAACAATGAATAAAAACACATAATATGAATTTTCTAATATAATATGGTACTCTTTGAACAATGAAACAACCTAATACTAAGACACACATAAATGTAACATCATGCGACTTAGACGAAAAAGAAAAAATTTGATTTCAACATAATAGTTGTAATATGATATAGATTGAACACTTACACAACACAATAGTAAGACGCACATGCTATTACACACAATTAATTACCTAATTTGTAAGATTAATAGTATAAAATACAAAAGCGCTAATTTTGAATCACTCGACTTACACAATCAATAAAACATCTAATTAGATGCAATTATGAACGTAATATGGTGTTAATTAAAGATTTAAACAACATATGCATTAGACGTACAACTTAATTTTACAAATTTCACTTCTTAATTTTTGGGATTAAGAGTAAACCCTAATTAACACCTAATCAACCCTAATTTTTGGCACAAACAACTAGCCTTTACTAAATTGAAGCAACAATTAGTTGATTAGCTTTGGAATCAATAAGTCTTTATTAGTAAAATTCGATTCAGACAAGAATATTTGGAGAAAATCATGTTTGAGAGAGAAGATGAAAATGTTTTGTTTGTTTATGAGAGAGAGGGAACTGGGGCCTGTTTGTTTAAGAGGGAAAACAAAAATCCCGAATGGACCCAATGCGTGGTAGAAACATACATTTTATGATATGATTTTTGTTGACAAGTCAGCAATTGAGGGGGTACTAAATATAGAAAAAAATGTTATGGGGGGGGGGGGGGGGGGGGGGGGGTCCGTGAAGTTTGAGTGTGTAGTTGAGATTTCAGCTAAAGATTAGGGGGTAATAGAACATTTTCTCTATTTTTGCTAAAAATATATAAATAATTTATCAAAATTGAAATAAAAAAATTTCAAATCTAATATCGTTTTAAATTATTTTTCAATTCAGCTCATGAAAATCAAATCTTTAAAATATACATAACAGCGAAATTGAATTATTATGAAGTCAAGAATTGTGTTAGTAATAGTAGTAGTAGTAGTAGTAGTAACCAACAATTATGTTGGCTAATCGTAAGGTTCACAAATTAAGACTCGATTCAATCTTAATATGGATTGAATCAACATTTCTCAAGTAGAAGTCAACCTTTTATGTTGACTATAGTAATGATAAATCGAAACTCGATTCAATCCTAACATGTATTGAAATAATATTCCTCAATTAGAAGTCAACCATTTATGTTGACTATAGTCAATCAAGACAAATTAAGACACGACTCAACGTTAATACAGATTGCACTAATATTTTTCAATTAGAAGTCAAATGTTTATGTTGATTATAACTGTGATAAATTGAGACTGAATCTAATCCTATCATAGATTGAATCAATATTTTTCAATTAGAAGTCAAACATTTATGTTGATTATAGTCGGGATATACTGAGACTTAATTTAATTCTAATACACATTTTATCAATATTTTACAAAGAGAAGTCAAACATTTATATTAACTTACATGATAAATTGAAACTCAATTTAATCATAATATAAATTTAATAAACATTCGTTAGTTAGAAATCAACTATTTATGTTGACTATAATAGTGATAGTCAATTTGACTAACAGATAGTCAATAAATATACTCCAATTAGAAGTCAATTAATTATGTTGACTATAGTTGTGACAAACTGAGACTCAATTCAATCCTAGCATAGATTGAATCAATATTTCTCAGTGAGAAGTTAACTAATTGTGATAACTAAAATCGTGACAAGTTGGGACTCAATTTATTTTTTATTGATTTGTGAGACTTAATTTAATTGTGAACCTTTTACAATTTTAAAACCGTGAATATAAACAAAATCAACTATATAAATAGTTATTTTAAAATTATAATCGTGCACTCACTTGTAAGGATGATTTGTACCCCATTTGTTCCAATTTATGTGACTCACTTTCTTTTTTATTCGGTCTAAAAAAGTATGATTTCTATATTTAGTAATAATTTAATTTTAAAATACTCACTTGATCCTTAATGAAATGATTTGTAGCCACATATACACCTATCACTTATTTTAAATCACAAATTTTAAAAGTCCTTTTTTCCCTTTTAAACTCTGTGTCAAGTCAAAATAACCCATGTAAATTAGGACGGAAGGAGTAATTTATATTTTGATAATTCTAGAAACCTAGTTTACATTCAAAATAGCTTGTTTTTAGTCCTTTAATTATGTTGAAGTCGGATATAAAATATTTGAAGAGGAGGAATACTAGAGAAAAAGAAAATAACATTTACCAAAAAAAAAAAAAAAAGAACGTGACAACTCAAAAGAAAATCTTGAAGAAATGAAGGGCAGAGGGTGGGTTGACAAAATGAGACCCATTAAAACGCTTGTCAAGAAATTAGAGTGTCCTTACATAACTACTATTGTTAGGTGAGGTAAAATCTTAGACAAAAATTTATTGGAGAGTAAAATCTTGGATAATATATTTTTTTTATTGGCAGAAGAGAGAGAAAGAGTATAGTTTGTTTTGGTGTAGTGGTTTTAAAGTTTGAAGGGTATCTTGGGTAATAAAAATTTGTGACGTTACTAGTCCACCCTTGACAAGTTCATTACAAAAATATTAAGAAAATAGTGCAATTTGTGCCAAATAGATTTTTTCTTATCGTAAATACTCTCTCCGTCTAATAATGCTTGTCCATTATTGACTTGATATATAAATTAAGAAATAACAAATAATAGGGATAATTTTATTTTATCACACTTGAATTTAAAAAATTTAATGTTTTTAAAAGGTGTATTGAGTGATGAATAGTATTTAATAGTAAAGAGAGAAAATTGCTCATTAATTTTTCAAACTAGATAAATATGTTGTACATCTAACTTTTATATAGTGAACAAATATTAGTGGACAGAGGGAGTAGCTGATAGACTTTAAGTACTGAAATAAATTTTATAAATAAGTAATTATATATTTCTCTATAGGTACTGTAAATGATAATAGGCGGCTGATGTATTTAATAAACTAGAGGGGTACGACCGGACCCAACATGAAGAATATTTTGAGTGCTTTAAAATTGAGTAAACTTTAACACAACATACAAATAATCATGTTCGCAACTATGAAAGCTCCTATTCACTTCGATAGCTCCGGGCAAGATAGTCTTGATGAAGCCACTTCAGACAAATGGTGTATGAACTCAAGCTACTACTTCCGACTTAGACAACCTGACTTTGTACTACACGAAATAAATAAATTTTTAGAGACAAAACAGTTTATCACGATAGATACTACACCCGCGCGTGAGGGCAATTTTAGGTCACTGTATCCTAGTTTCAGATTCTCCTAAAAAAAATTCTTTACCATGTTGTCCATGTCCCATTTATTTTGTTGAAATATCACTTTATTCTGACGTGTAATAACTAAGAAGAGCACATGCAACTCAAAAAATTAAAGAAAGATCATAAGATAAAAACACAATCGAGCATGAAAATTGTACATACTTGAAAACAGTTGTTGCAAGCATGATCAGTTATACAAAAATCAATGAGATTCTCGTTAGATACTCAATTCTATAGAAAATGATAAAAAAAATTACAAGCTAAAGTTGTACTAATAAATTCCTAAAAATTAAATTGGTAAACAAGACTTGTATATAATAGATAATTTATTACATTATTCACGATAATGGAATAATGCTTCTAGTAGCAAATAAAATTTGTTCAATTCAACACACATTGAAAGTGGGTCAAAATGAAAGCCTCCTTCCAACCTTGTGTAGAAAAAAAAGAGAAATTTTCACCATTACCTACAAAATTTGATGCAACAATATGCAAATCAATGGTGCAACTGCAATATTTATACATTTTAATTTAAACATATAAAAGATCATTTGATGAGTTATTTTCAACTACTTTTAAAAAAGGCAGGAGAGAAACTTGAGGTGATTAAAGAAAATATTAAAACTAAAATGAGGAGCAACAATGAATTAAAAGAAAATTACCTGATAGTTGACTACCAGCCACACATTATTATTCTTGTTCATGCTCCTCTTGTAGGGTTTTTAAGTCCCAGCTCTCCTGTAGCAAGTTCAGGTATGATTTCTTACGATTTTAATATATGAAAGAGGTTGTATATAGTGGCCATACATGTTGGGAGAGTTTCGGTAGCCCATAGAGCAAAAAGCTTGTTGCCTGTCTTTTTTGTTGTAATATTATGTAATTGAACATGCTCTACATGGCACATAGGATTGTCGAACTATTTGAATAGAAAGTGCAGTACAACTAACCACAACATCAGGTTGCTCATTCACATTATAAAGCTTAGTTGTAGCTTGGTATTCTCTATTTAAACAGATACACTTCTAAGGAGGAAAGGCGAGAGATGGAAAAGAAAGTAATACTTGTATGTGTCCTCGTTTGTATAGTATCAACTATGATAGTACTATCCAACTTTTGTTGATCCCATTCAACAGGCACACATATTTGATTTGACTTAAGTTACTAAAATCACATAAGGGTAACTTATTGTCCACACATAAAAAAAAAAAACAAAGCGATGGAACACATGAAATATTATTGAATTTTCACGATGTCATTTTCTCATATTTCTTCGTCAAGCATTATATGGTCAGCATATAGCATTTAAGTCATGATGGATGTTTATGGTAAGAGCTCTATGTGGAATTAAGAGATGTAAAACTAAGAAGTTCTCTTTGTTAGGTAAGCCGTTGCTAATTGCTACTGTAATTAACAAAACGAAGCATATTGAAAAATTACGACCCTCCTAAAGAAGTCATTAACTATATTGAGGATATGGGGCATCCCCTCTTAGAAAGTATAACTAAATACAACACTTGTACATGACCACTACTGATTTTTTATGTGACTCTAGCATTTCTAAGTCTAATAGATGTCGCTAAATGTTCGAAAGGAAGAATACTAACAGTAGAAGCAAAATTTGATTGTAGAAAATGTTTAATCACTTCCTTAATTGCTTATTTATCCTAAATCTTTGATCGATAAAATTGGATCAAGTAGCTACTAATACTTCAGGTAAACGTCACGTCAACTTAACAAAGTGATCAAACTTCTTAGTCATCCGATTCGCAACAGATGTCCACTTAATAGGAGGAATTTTTTACCGAAGGTTAAACTACTCAAACTTTTTTGGTTCACCCCAAGATTCCCCCATCCGACTGTTGCTGAGTAGTTTTTGGATATCAAACGGACCTCCCAGAAGGTAATCTTAATGTGGCTGACTTTTCCTCTTTTGCAATCAGTTTCGTTATAGAACTCACCGTTCTAGCTAATTGTCATCCTTTGCAAGTGTAATTTCTATGTTATGGATGGTTGTGCCTAAAGGTATATTTATTGAAGTAGATTCTTCTTTTGATCAATTGTCCCGACCCGAGGCTATTCCTTGGTCGCAACAACGATGCTCACGGCCACAAGTGACCACAAGCTAACCCATGATCTGGTACCTTCTGTGAGCGCTGAATAATGTAATACTAGAATCACATGTGCGGAAGATAAACTGATAAGATGTTGTAATAAAAAACACTGAAATATAATCTAACGTATCTAAAACAACCGAATAGACTGAAACTGAATAAATGTCTATCTGTCTGAAATGACTAGTAAAAACTAAAAACCGACTGACTGTCTGAAAGCATCTAGAATTCATGAGGAGTTGATTGGACAAATCCCCAACTAACTCCGACTGACTGAAAGTAAATAGACACTGAAATAACGATAAAAAATGTCATATCCTCGATAGAAAAGAACTCACTACTACTACTACTAGATAATGTTGAACTGTCTAAGTGCAGTAGGGAAATTGAATGTCTGAACCTATGTTATAAGACGACATAGCGCAAAGAAAGAGTATGTGGTCAGTACTTTGAATGTAGTGGTACGTGATATAAGGACTAAATGAAATGGATAAGACAACTGAACATGGATGCATGAACATGAAAAACTGAGAATGCAAGACCAATCATAAATATACAGTGAAATAATCGGAAATCTGTATAACCAAACATCTGAAATCTTTACACTTGGTCATGCAAAACTGAAATGATCTATTCTGAAAACTACACTGAGACTGTGGGAACTAGCTATAACTGACATGCCTCAATCTGAACTATTAGGGTCCAACTTGTAACCCCAGTTGGATGGGTGTTCGTACCTTGCCAAGGGTACCAACACATGAATGACGATGTGGATCCACAAGGCTGATGTACCGAAGGACGAGGGTGTCATGCCTAACTGACGGGGGACCCCTCATAATCTACGGTGGTGCCGTAGGTCTGGAACTTAGGGACTTCTACTAACCTTTCATACCTAACTGACGGGGGAGATACCATCCCTACGTTCACTCGGTGCTAAGTGTTACTTCCAACTGAATAACATTGATATTATTAGTCGTTCAACATGACATGGTATTGTGCTTGTTAGTGGTCAGCATGAACATGATGTTCTGAATATGATAATAAAACCATGGTCTGACTGACTTGTTACTTAAAAATAATAATATGTAAAACGCATAGGTATTGGGTGTTCATAACCCACCAGCACTAAATGATCACAAAAATACGATAACAATGCTTAAAACAGTTGTATGGAATCATAGTTCAAAGATCCAAAAAATAAGACATTTCAACAAATAGTGAGAAACATGAATTTGAACATGGGAGAGTGTTAAACATGATAGGACAACATATTTACATGATTTAATACATAATTTGATATTGTAACATGAAATCACTTGAATATGACATGGGAAATTGAAATTTAAATTATGAAAAACTTAATTTACATGGAAAAAATGTTGGCATGGCTTGAATTCAGATCTCTAAGAAGACATAGATTAAATTCATGAATTACATGGATAATTTCATAAAAAGAAGATTAAAAATTCATACTTGAATAAAAAAGGGATTTTGGGACTCAATGGGTGGAAGGAACCTATTGATGAATACTCCACATACCTGAATGTTGAAGCCTTGGATAAATTTCTTGGTATTGAACTTGAATTTTATGAACCCTTGTTGGTTTTAGAGAGAAAGAAATCGCCCCTTTTTACTTTATGATGGATGATTTTTGAGTTATAATAGGTTAGGGTAGTATTTACACTTGATAACTATTGTTGGAGGGTGAAACAACGTAGTTTTGGGGTTAAAAGAGTGGGAAAAGACCAAAAAAACCTGTTAAAAATATTATGTCAGTGCAGAACTATCCCGGCCGATGGTATAGGTAACCGACCGTCACTCCAACCGTCACAAAATGACCAAATTTTGGTCTTTATGCTTAAGGGGGAAGGTTTGGCATGACGGGCCATCACTAATGCGACGGTCTATCATCCTGGTCATCGCGCCTTGGCAGACAGACACACCTTTGGTAAAACAGGCATAACTTGTTACTTCGATATAGGATTAAGGCGAAACCGGTGACGTTGGAAAGTTAATTCAATTATCTATATGTTGGTGGGTCTTGATCTCAAAAAATCTTAGTAACACAAAATTTATGCCCATTTGAAGTTGACTATAGCAATATTCTTTCCAAGAGTTCAATAGGTGAGGGATATTTTGACTTGTCTAAAAGCTAGGAGTTGTTTGAGGCCTTAATATACATACAAATCACTCATAAAACTACCAAAAAACTATATTTGATTTTGCATGAGATTGAATCATGGTTCTAATATTGGTTTGGATTTTTGGGGTGTTACAATATCTCCCCTTTGGGATCATTCGTCCCCGAATGAAACTAACTCAGCTGATGTACTAGGGGAAAAGCTGTAAAATTTTTCTGTACTAAATACTTACAAGATGAACCAAGACTAAAATACTAAATTCAAAAACATGATGCATGGACTGAACTGAATTCATAAATACATGCTATTACATGGGGATGGCTATACAGCCGAGATAGGAATGAGAGAATCAATTAAAGAGAGAACGTTACCTCAAGTTGGATTTGAATTCGTAGAGAAAAGATAGGGATACTGGGATTGCATATCCACTTTTGCTTTCCAAGTAGCTCCCTCAACGAACTGATTTTTCCATAGAACCTTAACCAAGGGAATTTCTTTATTCCTTAACCTACGAATTTAACGGTCAAGGATCTCAATTGGGAATTCTTCGTAGGAGAGACAATATTTCACCTCCACACTCTCTAAAGGCATGACTAAATCTAGATTGCCAATACATTTCTTTTACAAGAAATATGAACACCGGATACACTGATGCCAAATCTGCAGGCAACTCTAACTTATAACCTACCTTCTTAAAATGACTAAAAATTCTATATGGGCCAACATAGCGGGGACTGAGTTTCTCGGGCCAATATAGTGGGGACTGAGTTTCTCCTTCTTGACAAATTTCTCCACTCCTTTCATAGGCGAAATTTTCAAATAAACTAAGTCACCAACATCAAACTCAAGATCTCTTCTCCTCACATCTACATAAGATTTCTGACAACTTTGGGTTGTCTTCAGCCTCTCTTGAATTAACTAAACTTTCTCCATTGCCTCAAATACTGAATCTGGCCCTATTAAGCAGCCTCATTTGCTTCAAACCATATAATAAGAGATCTACATCTCCTCCCATAGAGAACCTCAAATGGAGCCATTTGAATACTGGAGTGATAGTTGTTGGTGTAGGCAAACTCAATCAAAGGTAAGTGGCCATCCCAACTAACCTTAAAGTCGATAACACATGACCTCAAAATGTCCTCTAAAGTTTATGGTCCATTCTGCCTGACCATCTATCTGAGGATGAAAAGCTGTACTGAGATGTACTTGGGTACCAAGGCCCTTCTGAAATGTCTTCCAAAACTAAGAGGTAAATTGAGTACCTCTATCTGATATGATGGTTAATGTAACCCCATGCAACTTCACCAACTCCCTAAGGTAGAGTCTAGTATAATCCTCAGCTGAAAATAAAGTATGAACTGGCAAGAAATAAGCTGAATTTGTCATTCTATCTACAATACCCATATCAAGTCATACTGGCGACGCGTATGAGGCAATCCTTTCATAAAATCCATATTCATCACCTCCAACTTTTAAGTGGGGATACTAAACTCCTGAAGTGTAGTACTAGGCCTTTGGTGCTCAACCTTAATCTGCTAAAAGTTTGAACACTTAGCTACAAACTCTGCAATATCTTTCTTTATACTACTCCACCAATAGATTTCCTGCAAATCACGGTACATCTTGGTGGCTCGTGGGTGGATAAAGTATCGTGCACTATGTGCCTCAACTAAAATTCGCTATCACAGACCATCAGCACACAAAATGCATAGTCTGCCTTGACAACGAAGCACACCATCTCCCCCTTGAGAGAAAACTTCCACCTTCTGATATCTAACTGCCTCCTTCAACTTCACCAAAATGGGATCCCTATCTTGTTTTTCATTTACTTCGGCAACCAATTAGGATTCTTAACCTTTCTGAACCCATATACTACCTTCGGTCAAATCAACAAACTGAACTCTTAACCTAGCAAACTGGTGAACCTTATGGACTAACTCCTTCTTATCATCCTCAACATGAGCAACACTGCCCATAGACAATCTACTAAGGGCATCCGCCACTACATTGGCCTTGCCTGGATGATATAACACACTCATACCATAGTCTTTCAATAATTCAAGCCACCTTTTCTGACAAAGATTTAGGTTTTTCTACGTGTATACATATTGTAAACTCTTGTGATCCGTAAACACATCAACATAAACCCCATAAAGGTAATTCCTCCAATTCTTGAAGGCAAAGACACCAACTGCCAACTCAAGATCATGGGTTGGATAATTCTTTTCATAGGGTTTAAGCTGTCTAGAGGTATAGGTTATGACCTTGCCTCTTTGAATTAATACACAACCAAGACCAACTCTAGGAGAATCTAATACACCACAAACCCATCTGTGCCATTTGGCAAATTCAAGACTGGGGCAGAAGTGAGTCGAGCCTTCAACTCTTGAAATCTCTTCTTGCAGGAATCTGATCACTAAAATTTGACTTTTGTTGGGTTAGTCTAGACATGGGAGAAGCAATAGAAGAAAACCTATCAACAAACCGACTGTAGTAACCAGTTAAACCTAAGAAACTTCTTATGTCTGATGGAGAGATGGGTCTAGGTCAGTTTCTCACTGCTTTGGTCTTTTAAGGATCAACTCGAATGCCATTACCGAAAACTATGTGACCAAGAAAAGCTACTGATCTCAACCAAAATTTGCATTTGATAAACTTAGCAAATAACTGATGCTCTCTAAGGGTCTGCAACACAACCCTCAGATGGTCTGCATGATCATTCTCACTACGAGAATAGACAAAAATGTCATCAATGAATACTATGACAAACATGTCTAAGTACTGCTTGAACACCCTATTCATAAGATCCATAAAAGCCGTAGGGGAATTCATTAGTCCAAAAGACATAATTAGGAATTCAAAGTAACCATACCGAGTTCTAAAGGCTGTCTTCGGAATGTCACATTCTCTGACTCTAAGCTGATGATAGCTAAATCTGAGGTCTATCTTAGAGAAATAACTTGCACCCTAAAGTTGGTCAAACAAGTCATCAATTCTGGGGATATGATACTTATTCTTGATTGTGACTTTGTTCAACTGATGATAGTCGATGCACATTCTGAGAGAACCATCTTTTTTGGGCACAAAAAGGACTGGAACGTCCATGGAGAGACGTTAAGACTGATGAAAACCCTATCTAAGATATCTTACAACTGGTCATTTAATTCCTTAAGTTCAATTGGAGACATTCTATAATGTGGAATTAAAATAGGCTTGGTATTTGAAAGGAGATCTATTCCGAAGTCTATCTCTCTTTCGAAAGAAACTTTGGAAAGATCCTCAGGGAATACATCGGGAAATTCATTTACTATCAAAACTGACTCAAGACTCAGAGTTTCTGAACTTGAGTCTCTGACTCGATCTAGATGGTAAATACACCCCTTGGATATCATTTTTCTTGCCTTAAGATAGGAAACAAACTGACCCTTAGGCACTGAAGTACTACCCCTCTATTCAATAACTGGTTCATTAGGAAATTGGAACTGAACAATTCTATTTCTTCAATCAACTATGGTATAACATGAATGGAGATAATCCATGCCGATAATGACATCAGAATTAGTCATTTCTAACTCCACAAGGTCAACTGAAGAAACTTTTTGAGACACTGTGACCTGGGAATTTCTGTATACCCGTCTGGATATAATAAGACTTACCCACCGGGGTAGACACTGAGAAAGGCTCTACCAATATTTTGAGACTGACACTGAAGTCTATAGTGATATAAGGAGTCACAATGGAAAGTGAAGCTCCGGGGTTTAACAATGCATAAACATAAAGATGAAAGACTTGTAACGTACCCGTAACCATATCAGGAGAACTTTCCTGATCCTGGTGAGTCTGGAGGGCATACAATATATTTTGGCACTGCCCGTTGGTGGCGTTGAAAGTGGCACCCTGCTGAGTCGAGCGACTTGCTGGTGCTACTGAAGAATTAGTCTGGCCCTATTGGCGATCATTTATACCCTTCCATATATCCACATAGCACTCCTTTACCATGTGGCCTAGTTTTCCATATCCAAAACACACATGACTGCCTGCCCTACACTTACCTTGATAATTCTTACCACACTTCCTGCAGAGTAGATTGGTACGACCACTACTCATACTATCCTGAGACTTAGAGACTGGCGCTTTGTCTCGACTGTTCTGCCTGAACTTTGGCATTGGATGAAGATGGAGCTGGGGCTAAAAATTTTTGGCGGAACTGGGAACGATTACCGCCTTCTGACCTTGTCTAAGAAAAGTTAAAACTACCTATTTGGGTCCTCTTATTCTCTCTTTTCTTTTGTTTAAGCTTTTCCTCCTCAATCTGCTGAGCATAAACCATCAGTCTTGAAAGGTCCATCTCCTTAATCAGCATGGCAGTCCTACACTCCTTGACTACACTGTCAGATAGACTAGACACAAACTTACTCATCCTGGACCTACAGTCAACCACCATAACTGAAGCATATCTCACCAACTGAATGAACTTGACCAAGTACTCGTTCACACTCATTCCACCCTGCTTTAAATTTATAAAATCCCGAACCTTAGCTTTCCTCATTTCCAGTAGGAAAAACCTGTCTAAAAATTCCATGGCAAACTTCTCCCACTCTATAGGCCCTTCCTCAATACCTCTGTCCTCCTTTCTCTGCTCGAACCAGGTGTAAGCTACTCTCTGCAACTGGTAAGAATCTAAGTCTACACTCTCACTTGAAGTGACACTCATGATGTCTCTTACTTTTTGCAATCCATCCAGAAACTCCTGCGGATCCTCCTCAGACTTGGATCTAGAAAACAAAGGGGGATTCATCCGGGTGAAGTCTCGAATCCTAGCTGCAACCGTATTCATCCTTGGATTGGTTGGGGCAATATCCTGTTGATTATTCTGAATAGCTATAGAATGGGCCAAGGTTATGAAAGCGATCCTGAATTCAGCGTGAGAAATATGGTCGTTTAAGGGATCTTCCCGAACAGGTAGTGGTGTGGGTTAATCCCTGCTCCTTCTTTCATTATTTCTTTTGGAAGGCATTATCTGTAAATGGAATAAAGGATGAGTTAGAAAAAGGAATTCAATCTAGCTCATGATTTTTCGTACGACATGAATACTGAACGAAGTAAAACTTTCCTAAAAATGTTTCGTAGCCTCTTGTCCATAAGTGTGGAGTGCTTTACACCAATGCACAAGACTCTACTCAACACGACTTTTAGACTCCTTAGGACACTTTAAAACCTAAGGCTTTGATACCAAGTTTTATCACGACTCAAGGCTAACCCCAGGTTGCCACAATGGTTTTTACGGGCACAAGTGATCACAAACTAACCCATGATCTGGTACCTACTGCGAGCGCTAAATAATATAATACTAGAACCATATGTGTGGATGACAAATTGATGATATGCTATAATCAAAAACACTAAAATATAATCCAATATATCTGAAACAACCGAATAGATTAAAACTGAATAAATGTTTATCTTTCTGAAATGAATGGTAAAAACTGAAAATTGACTGACTGTCTAACTGTCTGAAAGCCTCTAGAATTCATGAGGAGTTGATGGTACAGACCCCCAACTAACTCCAACTGACTGAATGTAAATAGATGCTAACATAATAATAAAAGAAGTCATGTCCTCGATAGAAGAGGACTCACCACTACTACTGTTAGATAATGCTGAACTACCTAAGTACGATCGAGAAATTGAGCGTCTGAACCTATGTTATAAGACAACATAGCATAAAGAAAGAGGATGTGGTTAGTACTATGAATGTACTGGTACGTGAATAAGGACTAACTGAAATGCATGAGACAACTGAACATGGATGCATGAACATGAAAAACTGAGAATGCAAGACCAAGTATAAACATACATAGAAATAATCTGAAATCTGAATAACTGAAATCTGTATAACTGAACATCTTAAATATCTATATTTGGTCATGCAAAATTGAAATGACCTATTCTGAAAACTACACTGAGACTGTGGGAGCTAGCTATAACCGACATGCCCCATTCTGAGCTATTAGGGTCCAACTTGTAACCCTAGTTGGATGGGTGTTGGTACCTTACTAAGGGTACCAATATATGACTGACGATGTGGATGCACAAGGCTAATGTCCCGAAGGACGAGGATGTCAAGCCTAACTGACGGGGGACCCCTCATAATCTACGGTGGTACCACAGGTCTGGAACTTAGGGACTGCTACTAATGTCTCATGCCTAACTGACATAGGAGATACCATCCCTATGTTCACTCGGTGCTAGCTGTTACTCCCAACTAAATGACATTGGTGTTATTAGTTATTTTAACATAACATGGTACTGTGCTTGTAAGTGCTCAACATGAACATGATGTTCTGAATATGATAATAAAATCATGGTCTGACTGACCTGTTACTTGAAAACAGAAACATGTAAAACACATAGGTATCGGGTGTTCATAACCCGCAAGCACTGAATGCTCACAAAAATACGATAACAATGCTTAAAACAGTGGTATGGAATCATAGTTCAAAGACCTAAAACATAAGACATTTCAACAAATAAGTGAGGAACATGAATTTGAACATGGGAATGTGTTAAACATAAGAGGACAACATTTGATATTGTAACATGAAATCACTTGAATATGTCACGGAAATTGAAATTTAAAGCATGAAATAACCTAAATTACATGGAAAAAATGTTGACATGGCTTGAATTTAGATTTCTAAGAAGACATTGATTAAACTCATTATTTACATAGATAATTTCATAAAAAGAAGATTAAAACTTCATACTTGAATAAAAAGGTATTTTGGGACTCAATGGGTGGAAGAAGCCTATTGATGAATATCCCACATACTGAATGTTGAATCCTTGGATAAATTTCTTGATATTGAACTTGAATTTGCTGAACCCTAGTTGCTTTTGGGGAGAAATAAATCACCCTATTGTGCTTTGTGATGGATGATTTCTGAGTTATGATAGGTTGGGATAGTATTTACGCTTGATAATTATTGTTTGGAGGGTGAAACGACATAGTTTTGAGGTTAAAAAAAGTGGTAAAAGACCAAAAAAAACTTTTAAAAATGTTATGATAGTGCAGAAATATCCTGGCCGATGGTTTGGGTGACGGACCATCACTCCCGCGATTGACTACCACTCCAACCATCACAAAATGACAAAATTTTAGTCTTTCTGCTTAAGGGTGATGGTTTGGTGTGACAGGCCGTCACTGATGTGACGGTTCATCATTGATGCGATGGTTCATCACTGATGCGACAGTCCGTCACTGATGCAACGGTCCATCACCCTGGCCGTTACGCCTTGGCAGACAGACACCCCTTTGATAAAATGGGCATAACTTTTTACTCCGATATCAAATTAAGGAAAAACCAGTGGTGTTGGAAAGATAATTCAATTATCTATCTGTTGGAGGGTCTTGATCTTAAAAACCATTAGTAACACAAAATCTATGCTCGTTTGAAGTTGACTATAGCAATATTCTTCCCAAGAACTCAATCGGTATGAGATATTTCAACTTGTCTAAAAGCTAGGAGTTGTTTGAGGCCTTAATATACATCCAAATCACTCATAAAACTACCAAAGCACTATATTTGATTTTGAATGATCTTTAAGCATGATTCTAATATTGATTTGAATTTTCAGGGTGTTATATCAATCAAAATCCCTTTTGAAACTGTACAAGTTTCTTCCAAAAACATATGACTTTTCAAATGTAGATGATGATATATATACATATGAATATATATATATATATATATATATATATAATGACACAA
The DNA here is from genome assembly GCF_002878395.1 of Capsicum annuum. Classification (NCBI taxonomy): domain Eukaryota; kingdom Viridiplantae; phylum Streptophyta; class Magnoliopsida; order Solanales; family Solanaceae; genus Capsicum; species Capsicum annuum. The sequence goes on from NC_061113.1 coordinate 214,383,236, forward strand.
AATAAGTCCAGTAATCTCTAATAAATGAACTGATTTTTATCAGGATAAGAGGCTAATTGATACAAATTAAATAACAACAATAACAACTTATCCGTTATAATGTAATCCCACAAATAGGGTTTGGAAAAAGATTGAATAGATGAAAGAAATTTGTATATAATAGAAGTAGTCTAGAAAATCAAGAGAAAGATTATTTTGACGGAAATAAACAAATTTAATTTTGATAAGAGAAACATTACCTGCTAATTAAGGAATATAAAATCACATGAACATAGAACCATCACACAAAAACTACATCACAAGAAGGAAAAATAAAAAAAGAATAAGAAAACTATCAGTATCAATGAAATGCGTTTTTATCACACAAATAATCTAAATCATAAAAGGACCCAACGAAAAAATAGATTTTTTTTGTAACAAAACCAAAAAAAATCCAAAATTAGATTTCATAAAATCTCCTAAAAATCTAAACTTTGTTAAACCCAAACATAACCCAAGCTAGATCGACAATTAACGAAGATTTTGCATTAATTTTTTTTCTTTTGAAATCCAACAATTAACAGCTATTAACCCCCAAAAGGTTTAATTGTAGAACATCAAAAATTTCAAGAAAATGGAAAAACACTTCAAAATCTTAATTTATCTCTCTTTACATGCCGATGAGGGTGCTGATAAATTCATCAAAAACTTCATCTTCTTAAAAACACCAAAATTATATGAATACCTACTTCAAAATTAACAAAATCCCCCGATGTGAATCTAAGGTTGTAATTATAGAGGAAAGTGTGTAAAATCGAAATTCTATTTTACACATTCATTGAGAAGAGATAAAAAAATTAAAACTTTAGATATGACAAGTAATTATGCCATATTCACTTTCTTTCTCTTAGGACACAAAAAAGATGTGATAGAGTCAAATAAGGTTATTCAAAAAGCGCTTCGTGAATAGGCAAAAGTTGGATGCAAAACACATATAAAGCCAGACATATTTAAATAACCAATATATTTTTAATTTTAATTTTAATGACATAGAAGCACCCACGTTGAAATCAATGCTTCTAATATATAGAAAAGGTATTGATAAATTGTTTGTTTTATTAAAATAATTAGAATATCCTTAATTATTTTACAAATTTAAATGTATTCTTTTCTGAAAAAAGTGAATGACGAATACAAAATGAATAGAAAGCGAGGGATTTTATTTTAAGAATTATTTTGAGAATTTCAAAAAATATAAAGGATAAAATACTAAAGAATTTAATCAAACCAAAAGTACTTATAATGTGTATCTATTTTTTTTTTGGAAAAGGTGAACGACGAATACAAAATGAATAGAAAGCTAGGGGTTTTATTTTAAGATTTATTTTGAGAATTTCAAAAAATATAAAAGATAAAATAATAGAGAATTTAATCAAACAAAAGGTACTTATAAGGTGTGAATGACATGCTTGTGATTTTTAGTTGATTTTAGCTTATAAGCAGTTCAAGTGTTTATCAAACGTGAAGAAAGATAAAGAAATATTTATTAGAATAGACAGATTCCTCTATTCTAATCAATGGGGGAGGGGGGGGGATGGGAAATGTTTTCACAGATCAGACAGAATGTTCTCCCAAAAGTAGGATTATATCATAACCTCTTAGTTCTGGATTGTGGAAAATTAAATCTCAGGAAGAGCTATTTTATGTTTGAACAATGGTGGATGGGGGTGACAAGTTTCAGAGAAAAAGTCAAAAAATGGTGGGCTTCATTTTCAATTAGTGGTTTATCTTCTTTTATATTAGTCACAAAATTGAATCTGCTTAAAGAAAAATTAAAGGAGTAAGGACTAGAAAACAGATGTATCTGGAAACATAAAAAGAAAGATATTTTGAATCAGATAGCAACCCTTGAAGAAATTCAAGAACAAAGAACTTTGAGTGATAATGAGATGCTTCATAAAGTTCACCTCTCAATTAGTATGAAAAAGTCTCTAGAAATGAGGAAATAACATGAATGCAATGATCCAGAGTGCAATGAATTAAGAAAGAAGATAAGAACACCAAGTATTTCACAGAATTTCCACAGCTCATAGGAGGTTCAAATTGATTAAAAAATTAGAAGTGGAGACTATTACTGAACCTACGGAGATCAAACAAGAAATTGTAAGTTTCTATCAGAAGTTATACAAGAAAATAAAAAACTGGAGCCCAGACTTCAATCTACAGGGTCTGGAGAAATAAATGGGGAGGAGAAAGAGTGTCTATCACGACAAGTTAAGGAAGAGAATATCTTGAAAGCACTCAAGTTGTGTGGTAGCAACAAGGCTTTAATGTCAATATCATGAACACAATGAAACAGTTCCATGACAATTAAGTTTTTGAGAAGATCCTGAATGCAACTTATGTAGCTCTAATCCCCCAAAAGGTGGGAGCTGTTGAATTAAGGGACTTCAAACATATAAGTTTGATAGGTATAGTTTATAAAATATTTGCTAAACTACTGGTAGAAAGGTTGAAAAGGGTGATAGATAAGTTGGTCAACAAACATCAAATAACCTTCATTAAAGAGAGACAGATAATTAATGTCGCATTAATAACAAATAAATGTGTAGACACTAGGCTCAAAAGGGAGGATTCAGGTATTAGGTGCAAACTAGACATAGAGAAGGCATATGACCATGTTAATTGGGATTTCCTGATCAGAATTCTAAAGCAGAATGGTTTTGGAGAGAAGTGATTGAAGTGGATTGATTTTTGTATAAAAAGCGTTGATGTTTTTTTTCCATCAAAAAGAGGACTCGGGGTAAGGAGATCCTTTTTCTTCCTTCCTTTATATTCTTGTCATAGAGGGTTAAAACAACATGATGAGAGTGGCTATTAAAAATCAGTGGATTAGAGGTTTCAAGGTGGGAAATCTTGCAAGGGAAAAAATGCAGATATGTCCTTTACTCTATGCAGATGATACAAATGTCACTTGTGATTTTGGAGCAATATCTAATTTGACTGTAAATTGGAGGAACAACAATATTTTTCCTATGGAGAAATGGTCTATTGGACTCTTGTACTTGTTTTTGTTTGTAAAGTGGAGACTTCTACTTAGACATTTATCATCTGAACCCTTCAACCCAACAAAATACAAGATTTTAGACCCTTCTGACACATATGTGGCATTAAATTATTGAGTTAGAAAAACATGTGACATTAAAATACTGAGTTGAAAAAACATGTGCAAACATACATTTTTTAAGCGAGTGAATCAATATTTTTATTTGAAAATATTTTAAAAATAAAAAAAAAATAAATTTTTAAAAAAAGGATAATTTTTTTTAAAAAAACACCCTCCCCGCACCCTATCCACCACCCTCCTCCCCTCTCCATCCCGTACGGTACCCTTCCCCATTCCCCCACTCTATCCTCGTCCCTAACCCCCACGCAGCACCACCACCAACCTCACACAGCACCACAACTACCATAACAACCAACCTCCCCCCCTCCCCGTCATCCCCGCCCCCCACCTCCATGCACCACCACCACCATACCAACGAACCTTTCCCCTCTCCCCCCAACCGTCTCCATCCCCACCACCACATTAGCCTCCCCCAGATTTTATGATATATAAATTTTAATTTATATTATAAATTGATTAAATTATATCAATATGAATAAATTGTTATTTTTAATTTTTAAATAATGGTAGAGATGAATTTTATTTTAAAAAATAATTTTTTAATTTTTAATTTTATTTTTTATTTAATGGTAGGGATAATTTTTTTTTAAAATAATGGTGGAGATGAATTTTCTTATTGTTGAAGTTTTTGATTATATGATATATAGCGAAATCTCGAGTCAAAATCTTATCTTCATTGTGAAAGTTTTTGATTTTGTAATATAAATTACTAGATTTTATGATTTTGAATCGTAGTTTTATGATATATAAATTCTGATTTATATTATAAATTGATTAAGTTATGTCAATATGATATACATTATTGTTTTTAATTTTTAAATAATGGTGAGGATGAATTTTATTTTTAAAAATAAAATTTTAATTTATTATTTTATTTTTAATTTAATATTATTGATTAATAATTTTAAAATTTAATTAATGAAGATATTATGACATGTCATTGATTTATGTGACTTGGACATGATATGAATATGACATGACATTTTTTTTAGGGACAGTGAGCCACACACATGGTTAGAAGGGTTTAAAATCTTGTATTTTGATGGGTTGAAGGGTTCAGATGACAAAAGACTCTCGCCATCTACCTAGGGATGCCTCAGGGGTACAAACACAAAGAATTAGAAATATGGGATGACATCATTGAGAAAAAAATGGCTAACTGAAAAGCTTAGTACATTTTTTATGGGGGAGAGTGACCTTGATAAATTCAGTATTAGACTCACCGTTTGCTTATGTAATGTCTTTATTTCCCATCCCAGCTAAGGTTGAGGATAGACTTGATAAGCTGATAAGAGATTTTTTGTGGTTGGGCAACAAAGAAGGAAGACCTGCACTTAGTTATATGGGAAAATGTAAGTTACATAAGCAGTCTGGTAGCTTAGTATCAGAAATTTGAGATTACAAAATAAGAGTCTTCTTTCAAAATGGTTACAGAGCTTTAATACTGAGGGACATGCTTTGTAGAGGGAGGTGATAGTAAGTAAATATGGTATGAAAGAAAATTGGTGCTCCAACTCAGTGAACAACACCTATGGTGTCTCAGTGTGGAGAACCATTAGGAATTTATGACCTAACTTGAGCATAAACATTATTTACAAAGTGGGGTGCTGGCACTAAAACCTCATTTTGAAAGGAGAATTGGATTGAAAATGTGAAACTGAAGGAAATGTTTCTAGACTTTTTCTCCTTAAGCACTAACTCAAAAGGGACAGTGGCTAACGTTTGTCCCAAGAGGGATGGAAAATAATATTCAGAAGATTCCTTAATGGTTGGGAGATTGAAAGAGTTACTGAGCTACTTCAAGTCTTGAATGGATGCATAGGTCTATTAGAAGAAGAAGACTCTTTTAAATGGAGGAACAATAGAGATATGATGCTCTCAGTTAATAGATTATGCATCAAAGAAGTGAAGGAGCAACAAGGTTGAAAGATAGGGCCCTAGAAGAAAATCTGGAAGATCAAGATACCAACCAATACAAAATGTTTCACTTGGTTGGTGGTCAGAAGAGCTTGTTCTGCTCATGAGAGATTGAAGAAGAAAAGCTTCCAGATTGTATCTTGGTGTTCTCTATGCAATGAGGTTTCTACTCCCTCCGTTTAAAAAAGAATGACCTACTTTCCTTTTTGGTCCGTTTCAAAAAGAATGATCTCTTTTCTTTTTTGGCAATACTTTAATTTCAACTTTTCACATGGTATATTTAGGACCACAAGATTAAAGGGCATTTTGGAACATTTGACACAACTTTAATTTAAGGCTACAAGATTCAAAAGTCTTCTTTATTTTCTTAAACTTTGTGCCAAGTCAAAGTATGTCATTCTTTTTAAAATAGAGGGAGTACCTATTAATCGGGCCGATTTGACCCGGCCCAAACTGGCTCAGCCCGACCCACCACATCAACCCGACCCGATTTGACCCGGCCCGGTCAGCCCATGGGCTGTAGGGTACCAGGTCCCAGGCTGGGTTATTTTTTTTGGCCCGATCAACCCGGCCAGAACCAAAACTGATCCAGGCCTGCCGGTTAACCGTCCCGGCCTGAATAACCAAAAAAATTTTTTTTAAAAAAAATAGGGAATTTCTGAAAAATGGTCGTTGGGCCATTATAGCCGTTGGGCCCAATGGCTATATGACCGTTGGGATCCCAAAACGGCTAAATGGCCCCTTTAATTAAAAAAAAATCCATTTAATATATTTTTTTAATCCCAAAAAAATTCCTATAAATACCCTACACTTTCAAATCATTTTCCACACAATTTTTCATTCTCTCAAATCTCATTATCTCTCAAATCTCAATTCTCAATTCTCAAGTATTCTATATATTTCCTAAAGTGCTCACTTTAATTTTTTAATTTTGCGATTACAAAGTACGAGTGGAAGTTTCTAAAGTCTCAACCTTTGGATGCTTCCAAAATTTGGTATTGTCATTCCATCTCTTACGTTTAATTTTTAATTAGTGTATTAATTGTTGAATATTTAATTTTATTATATTTGTGTATTTTAAATTTTTTTAGTTTAATTTATATTATGGATAAATTAAGAAACCACGCCACAAAAGGTGTTAAAAAATTGTCCCGAAAGTAGTAGTGGTAGTAAAAAGCGAATTACTAGTGGTAGATGTACTTCAAGTAGTAGATATATCCGTGTGCCTCCGGCACCGCTTAGTCAACCTTTTGAGGAAGAAGTAGGTGTATATTTAGCTGTAGGTGCCCACGATATGGATTATGTAGAAGCTCAGAAAAATTACGGTATAGAAGAAGAAAATGAAGTAGATGTGGTTAATTTAGATGAAGATGATGAAAATATTGGTGAGACACCCACAGTAGAAAATGCTAATGTTAGATCTGAATCAGTTAATCTCCCTCTCCATCCTCTCTGTGCCTCAAGAGCTCGTAAACCAACTAATATTGCATGATAATTTTTTGACTGTATATCAGATATTGAGGTACAATGCAATATTTGTCAACAAATATATAAACTTGAAAAAGGAAGCAAACAAGGGGGTACGGGTACGTTAATGAGACATATAAGTGATAATCACGAAAGATATTTAAATATTGCACGCATTGGTGCGGATGTTGGTAGGCCAACGGAAACTAGAATGGACCCAGCAACCGGTTAGGTAATGAAGAAGTATAATAAATTGAGGGACCGGGAAGAAATAACTAAAATAGTAGTTGTGGGTTGTTTGCCTTTTAGTTTTCCTTCTTCTAATGCTTTATTCATTATATTCAAGCAATTTATAATTCTATGTTTAATGGTATTCCTAGAACTACTTGTAGGGCCGATATTTTTATACTCCATTCACAATATTATTTTCATTTATCAACATTGTTAAAAAATATTCAATGTAGAATGTCCCTAACTTCTGATCTTGGTCGTGCTGTAAATAAAAATGATTATTTAACCATTACTTGTCACTGGATAGATAGTAATTTTGTTATGCAAAAACGTATTCTTGCTTTTTTATATGATGAAGATCGTAAACATACTGGAGATTTTATTGTTGATTCAATTGCTAAAGTTGCAGAATTTTACGGTATTGAAAATAAAATCTTATGTATTGCTTTTGATAATGTTTCTAACAATAAGACTGCTATAAAAAAGTTAAATCTAAGTTATCTCCGCCGTTACCTGAAATTTTTCATGTTAAATGTGCTTGTCATATATATAATTTAATAGTAAGAGATGGTCTTGAGTTTTTTAAATTTTATATTGAAAAAATTCGGCTCGCCGTTGGTTTTATTCAAGGAAATAATCGTAGAAGAAGAATAAAGACTTTAAACTTAAATGTGAACAAAATGGACTTGCACCGATATTGATGCCTGAAGAATGTGATACTAGATGGAATGCTACGTATGATTTTTTAAAAACTTGTTATAAATATCTAAAAATTACACAAATACACAACTTATGTTTTCAATATTACAAAAAATCTCAACTCCCTAACATATTACAAAAATCTCACATATACACAGAATGTTATGTATATGCCGGCTATGTTATGTATATTAATAGAGAGAGAGAGTAAAGTAATTACAAAAGTGGGAGAGAGTGTAATTACTTTTTAAAAGTTGGTATTTATGTTAGTTATACATAAATATAGAGTTCCTAATACACTATCTTTTAACCAACATTGTGGTTCGTTTGCTGATTCTGCCCACTGCATGCTACATGATTCTGACTGGGCTGTAATTAATGATCTTGTTAAGTTTTTGAAAAAATTTATATAGCTACGGTTGAATTTTTCGGTGCTTATTATCCTATTGTTTGTAATATTTTGGCATATATAGACGATATTTCTAGTTTGCTCAAAGAATATAAAAATAAAGAAGGTTGCAAAAAAACTGTTGGAGCCATGTTTGCTAAATTTAAAAAATATTTTTTTTCGATTCCCCCTATTTACTTGATTGATGCTATGCTAAATCTGTGCATGAAATATACTACTATGTTTCACTTTAGTACTCTTATTTATGCTAACTTAGAGATAAATACTAACAATGATTCTAATAATGAAGAACAAGAACAACCTGATTTGTGGACGGCTATGGCCGATGCGAACGTTTACATAGATAAATTATATAACAACTATGCTGATTTAGTTGATTTAGCTGTGCAGAAAAATATCACTCCAACTGTCGCTCCTCGTCCTCCTGAGGAGCCATCATCTTCTAAAAGGCCGACACCTAGTGGTTTTCTTGATTACTTTTATGATTTTCCTTGTTGGAACAGTGTTGAGGAGGGAGCTTACACATCAACTTATCGGGAAGAGCTGAAGTATTATCTCCGATCGCTGCTAGAGGATCGTAGACGACGGATCAACACGTTGGATTGGTGGAGGAATAATGAAGCACAATATCCTGTGCTTTGAAGATTAGCTAGAGAAATCTTGAATGTTCCAATGTCAACCGTTACATCGGAGAACGCTTTTAGTCAGGGACGACAACAGCTTGGAGACAACCGACATTCATTGGGAAGCAATGCAATGAATGTTCTAGTTTGTCTTAGAGATTGGATTAGAGCAGAACGAAGAAATCAAGGAATGGAAGCGGAACCAAATGACGAACAGAGACTTGAAGAAATTATGACTTCAAGGGAGAACTCAACAGAATCAAGTCCAATGCATGGTTTTGCCCCCATTGACTTTGACTATATATGCAAGTTCCCGTCAATATTAACATGAATGAGTTGGAAAAAATGATGCAAAATTTGTAGATTTTTCATCAATGTAAATTATAAATTTTGGATCATTTTGCAATCAATAAAATTCAACATTCATTCACTCCTTAGTCCTTACTTTGTAATTTTTTCCATTTAATAATTTAAATTGAATTTTTAGTTTAAATTAAATACTTAGTTTTAATATATTACTAATTTACTATAAAGTATTATTAATTTATTATATTAGTAGAATATGTTTTATTTAAAGAAGTACATATATTTTAAAGTAGTATGTATATATTGAATGGTATGTAAATATGTGTGTATATTTTCTAAAGTAGTATATATTTAACGTATACATGTGTATATGTTTTGGAAATTAATATATAACTATATATTTAGTGTGTATATATATTGTAGTATATGTTTTATTTAAAGTAGTACATATATTAAATGGTATGCATATATGTGTATATATCTTCTATAGACGTATATATTTAACGTATACATGTGTATATGTTTTATAAATTAGTATATAACTATATATATAGTGTGTGTGTATATTGTAGTATATATATTGTAGTATATTTTATTTAAAGTAGTACTTATATATTGAATGGTACGTATATATGTGTGTATATTTTTTAAAGTAGTATATATTTAACGTATACATGTGTATATGTTTTATAAATTAGTATATGACTATATATTTAGTGTGTGTATATATTGTAGTATATATATATTGTAGTATATGTTTTATTTAAAGTAGTACATATATTGAATGATACGTATATATGTGTATATATCTTCTATAGGCGTATATATTTAACGTATACATGTGTACTTGTTTTATAAATTAGTATATAACTATATATATAGTGTGTGTATATATTGTAGTATATTTTATTTAAAGTACGTATATATTGAATGGTACGTATATATGTGTGCATATTTTCTAAAGTAGTATATATTTAACGTATACATGTGTATATGTTTTAGAAATTAATATATTACTATATATTTAGTGTGTGTATATATTGTATATGTTTTATTTATAGTAGTACATATATTGAATAGTACGTATATATGTGTATATATCTTTTATAGACGTATATATTTAACGTATACATGTGTATATGTTTTATAAATTAATATATAACTATATATATAGTGTGTGTATAGATTGTAGTATATATATTGTAGTATATTTTATTTAAAGTAGTACGTATATATTGAATGATACGTATATATGTGTGTATATTTTCTAAAGTAGAATATATTTAACATATACATGTGCATATGTTTTAGAAATTAGTATATAACTACATATTTAATGTGTGTGTGTATATTGTAGTATATATATATTGTAGTATATGTTTTATTTAAAGTAGAATATATTTAACATATACATGTGCATATGTTTTAGAAATTAGTATATAACTATATATTTAATGTGTGTGTGTATATTGTAGTATATATATATTGTAGTATATGTTTTATTTAAAGTAGTACATATATTGAATGGTACGTATATAAATGTATATATCTTCTATAGACGTATATATTTAACGTATACATGTATATATGTTTTATTAACTATATATTTAGTGTGTGTATATATTGTACTATTGTAGTATATATATATTGTAGTATATGTTTTATTTAAAGTAGTACATATATTGAATGGTACGTATATAAATGTATATATCTTCTATAGACGTATATATTTGACATATACATGTGTATATGTTTTATAAATTATTATATATATCATTATATTGTAGTATATATCTTGTAGTGTATGTTTTATTTAGAGTAGTATATATATTTAACTAACGTATAGTCGTATACACGATTACATGTGTAATTGTGTATATGTGTTATGTGTATATATTTTTAAAATTCTAATGCATTATATACTATATATATATATAGTGTATATATATTGTTTAAAGTATTTAAAATGTATATAGGTGGGTATATATAGTGTATATCGGAGAATTTTTTTATCGGATTTTTAACCGGTTTTGACCGGGTTTACGTGGGTTGGGTTAAGTGGGCCAGTTTAGGGTTGTTTTAAAAAATTTACTATTGGGCTCGAAACCGGACCGGCCCATTTAATCAGGCCCGGATCCAGACTGGACCACAACCCGACTAAATCTCACGGGCCGATTCCGAGTTGACCCGGCCCGACCCACTTGATACCCTTAGGTAGAAAAGACTAACAGCCACCTGTTTCTACATTACAGAGTGACAACAAAATTGTGGAACCTCTTTTTAGGTGCTACACAGACCAAATGAACTATGCCAGAACACACATCAGGCCTTCTTAGTTGCTGGATCAGAAAAGAAGGGAGTAAAACTCAGAAGAAGTGGTAGAGCATAATACCATCATTTATTTACAAGGCAAATGCCCCTATTGATGTACAACAAAGTTGTAATTCACTAGTTATTTCAGATTCTCACTGAATCTAAAAAGACACAACAACAACAACAACAACATACCTAGTGTATTCCCATATGGTGGGGTCTGGGGAGGGTAGAGTATACGCATACCATACCACTACCTCAGGAGAAGTAGAGAGGCTGTTTTTGATAGACCCCCGGCTTAGGACCAATAACAGTATACCAAACACAAAAGATAAGTGCATATAAACTAGTACGATGCGCAAAATAAACTAATAGTATAACAAACACCAAAGATAAGTGCATATAAACTAGTACGGTATGCAAAATAGCCACACGATAGTACTACAACCACAACACCATGAACAAAAAACTCTAGACACAAAAGATCGCTTCCCTACTATTACCGACGCACTCCCACCCCCTAACCCTCTACCCTAATCCTCATCCTCTATACCTTCCTATCAAGGGGTGTGTCCTTCGTAAGCTGTAACTGCTCCATATCATGCCTAATTACCTCTCTCCAATATTTCTTCGGTCTGCCTCTACCCCTCCCAAATCCATCCATAACCAGTATCTCACACCTCCGCATTGAAGCATCCGGGCCCCTCCTCATCATGTGCCCAAACCAACGGAACCTCACTTCTCGCATCTTATCCTCTACCGAGGCAACTCCCACCTTCTTCCGAATAATCTCACTCCTCACTGTAACGCCCCAAGTTTGTACCCCGGATACTACACGGTGCTTATAACCCCAAAGGACCACAAGCTAACCCATGACTGATATCTACTGTGAGCACTGAATAATAATACTGAAAATAATATGAAAAATAGGTTTAATTACCATAAGGTTCAAAATCTGAAATACTGGTAAATAATAACATTTGATAAAACATTTAAAATCTGAATACTGTCTGAACTAGTCTAGTCTGAAAAGCCTCTAACTGAACTGTCTGAAAGCGAAGTTGATGGGACAAGCCTCCAACTAACTCAGACTACTGAAATACAGAAACAAAAATATCCTCGATAGATGAGGACTCACTACTAAATTTGAAACTGCTGGTTGAATCTAAATCTGTCTATGCGCAATCAGAAACCTGAGCGTCGAAACCTATGATATGAGACATTATAACGCAAAGAAAGAGTGTGCGTTAGTACGTGGAAATATACTAGTATGCTAGATAAGGTAAGGATGAATGCAAGGGGCCATATGCATGAACAATAACTAACTGAATGATATAGAGTAACTGATATGAGAGTACATTGATAACCGAAACTGCTGTAAATGCTGAGTATGCAATAGTGTGCATATACGTGTATATTGTAACTAAGCTTTTACTGAAACTGAATACTGAGTTCTGATAACTAAATTACTGATATCTGAGATTACTGATAACTGAGTAACTGATACTGATTGACTGTGTCTGATAGTTCTGATTTTGTAGAACTAAGTTGAGTTCAATACTGAGACTGAAACTGAAACTGTGGGAAGGTAGTCATCTAACCGACATGCCCCAAATAAGATAATTGGGGTCCAAACTGTAGCCCCAGTTGGAAGGGTGTCAGTATCGTGCCACGAGTAAAGACAACTGAAAAGTTATCCTCATCTGGTAGTACCCTAATGAGAACGGCGGTACCCTCAACTGACAGGTTAAAATACCCCATCAACCCTCAACTGACAGGCTGATGTCTCAACCTACGCTGGCTACGTAGTTCTGAAATGTAAGGACTGCTTCTAAGGATCACACCCTCTACTGACAGGTGAGACTCCATCCTTGGGTTCACTCGGTGCTGAATCCTACTCCCAACTAGATAGACATTGATTACAATACTGAGCTGAACTAGACTGATACTGAGTTTCACTGAGTTATGTAACTTCCTGAGTACTTACTGTTTCGGGACATAACTGAGACTATTCTGTAGCTACTGTAGCTCTAGGTAAACAGCTAGATTCTGGTATTAGATACCCCCAGGACTCGTTAGCATGAAAGTAAAGCATAGCATGATCTTGAAAAGCATAACAATGTCCACTTGTTCATAATTCATTCATAGAGACAGTTTATCAAACACTTGTAGGGCCATAAGCTTATACATGATTGGGATCAGACAATGACATGTCATGATTCCACTATTTACTTCACATAGGCATTTTAGTAAACACTTGGGGAACATGAATTATTTTATATGGTAATGGCCAACATGTGAACATCATGAATACAATACTCAATTGAAAATAAGGGTTTAGCATGCAATTCATATAATTCATCACATAACTATTTTAATTTCATGGATACTTATAATTAATCATGAATTGAAACCCAATTACTATCCTGAACATGAATACAATCAATTTCAAGCATGGAATTCATAAATCTGAGATCTTATATGTTTTAAAAGGGTTTTTGGACTCCATGGGTGAAAGGAATCCATGAATAAACACCTAACATATCTGAATTGATAAGTTCTTGGAGTTCTTGGTGAGTTTCTTGAGATTTGTTCTTGATTGCTTGAAGATTGGGGTTTGCTAATTGAGAGAGAGCTTGTTGATTTTGGGGGAAAAGTTAATAAATAATGGGTTTAAAACATTTTTAGGGATTAAATCCCATATCTGGGCATATTAAAATCATGGGAAAAGACTAGTTTAACCCTGGATGAAACTTTTAATTTTTGTCAAAATTTTCTGACCTGGGCCCTTGGCGCGACGCGATGCGATGCTATCGTGCCGTGTTACTGGAAATTGACAACTGGGAAAATGGCTAGTGGAGCAACATGGTGGAATTGCGTTGCCACACTAAATACGAATTTGGGACTCATCGCGACGCGGTGAAATCGTGTGGCTTCACTAGAAAAAAATAATTGTGAACTGGGTCTATGGCGCGACGTGCCATTATCGCGGAGCAACACTGGAATTTGACAACTGTCAATTGGCTGGCATCCGCGACGCGATAGTGCTAGTTGGCACACTATTTTACAAAATATGCTATAACTCTTCACCCGGGTATCGGATTTGGGCGAATGTTATATCGTTAGAAAGCTGACTGAATTTCCTACACAATGGTAAGCTCTAAAGTGGAAAATACTGGGTATTTTAAATTTTTTAGAATAACTCATGTACTGAAAGTTGAATTAAGCTAGGGAAATACAGGGTATTACACTCACCCTATCTTTCCTGGTATGTCCACACATCCATCGCAACATTCGCATCTCCGCCACCTTCAACTTTTGGGTGTGGGATTTCTTAACTAGCCAACACTCCGCTCCATACAATATAGCTGGATGGACTCCACTCTGTAGAACTTACCTTTAACCTTCGGGGGCACCTTCTTATCACATAGAACTCCCAAAGCGAGCCTTCATTTCAACCACCCTGCCCCAATACGATGCATGACATCCTCGTCAATCTCACCATTGCCCTGAATCATAGACCCCAGATACTTGAAACTCTCCCTCTTCTGAATGGCCTGAGAGTCCAGCTCCACAACCACCCCAGCCTCCTACAACACATCACTGAAATTACACTCCAAGTACTCCGTCTTGGTTCTACTTAATCGAAATTCTTTAGACTCAAATGTTTGTCTCCAAATCTCCAACTTATCATTAACTCCACCCCGAGTCTCGTTAATCAGCACTACATCATCTGCAAATAACATACACCAAGGCACCTCCCCTTGAATATGTTGTGTCAAAACATCCATCACAAAGGCAAATAAAAATGGGCTAAGAGTCGATCCCTGGTGTAACCCTATCAAAATTGGGAAGTGCTCCGAATCTCCACCTATCATCCTCACACGAGTCTTCGCACCATCATACAAATCTTGAATCGACCTAGTCTACGCTACGGACACCCCTCTAGCCTCCAAGCACCTCCACAGAATCTCCCTGGGAACTCTGTCGTATGCTTTCTCAAGATCAATAAACACCATGTGCAAGTCCTTCTTCCTCTCTCGAAACTGCTCCACTAATCTTCTCACAAGGTGAATGGCCTTAGTGGTCGAGCGACCTGGCATGAAACCGAATTGATTCTCAGAGATCGTCACGATTCTTCTCATCCTCAACTCTACTACCCTTTCCCAAACCTTCATAGTATGACTCAACAACTTAATACCTTTGTAGTTATTGCAACTCTGAATGTCTCCCTTGTTCTTATACACTAGAATCATCATACTCCATCTCCACGCTTCAGGCATCTTCGCCTCCCTAAAAATAATGTTAAACAACCTTGTCAACCACTCCAAACCTGCCCCGCTAATGCTCTTCCAAAAATCCACTGGAATCTCGTCTGGCCCCGTTGCCGTACCCCGCCGCATCCTGCAAATAGCTCCCTTGACCTCCTCAACCTTGATACACCTACAATAACCAAAATTTCGACACTCCTTAGATTTCTCCAAGTCCCCCAACACGAAACCTTTGTCCCCCTCGTCATTCAAAAGTTTATGAAAATAGGACTGTCACCTCTCCCTAATAAGGGCATCCTCAACCAACACTGTACCATCCTATCCTTTGATGCACTTCACTTGGTCAAAGTCACGAGCCCTCCGCTCCCTGGCCTTGGCAAGCCTATAGAACTTATCTCCACCTTTCTCCTCTAAAGCCGCATACAAGCTCTCAAAAGTTGCGGTCTTAGCCGCCGTAACCGCTAACTTAGCCTCTCTTTTAGCTACCTTATACTCCTTAATCGTTTGCCTTTCCTGATCATCCTTGCTCTCAACCAACTTAGCATAAGCCACCTTCTTAGACTCCACCTTTCTCTTAACCTCTTTGTTCCACCACTAGTCTCCTCGATGCTTGCCAGATCGACCTCTCGAGACACCTAACACCTCTCAAGCGGTCTCCCTAATGCATCTGACAGTCGTCTCCCACATACTATCCACACCCCCTCTACTCTCCCAAGCCCCCCTACTCTTCAACTTCTCCTCCATTTCCAAAGCATTAGCCAAAGTCAAGCTACCCCACTTAATTCTGGGGCGAGCCTCCACACTTCTTTTCTTTTTTTCCTTATTGATAACTAAGTCCATCACCAACAACCTATGCTGAGTCGAAAGATTCTCACTAGGTATGACTTAACGGTCTTTACATAGCGCTCTATCCCCTTTCCTAAGAAGCAAAAAGTCTATCTGAGTCTTGGCCACTGAACTATGAAACATAATAAGGTGTTCCTCCTTCTTAGGAAAGCTCGAATTCGCTATCCACAACCCAAAAGCCGTAGAAAATCCAAAAGAGAAGCTCCTCCTTCATTCCGCTCCCCAAAACCTAAAACACCATGCACATCATCATAACCTCTCAACAAAGACCCAATATAGCCATTGAAATCCCCTCCCACGACAAGCTTCTCAGTGCTCAAGATGCTGCTCACCACCTCATCTAAAACCTCCCAAGAGTCCTTCTCCTCCTCATCCAAACCTACTTGCGGGACATAGGCACTAATAACGTTCGCCATAGACCCTACAATGACCAACTTAAAACACATGAGGTTATTTTGTATTCCTCCAAAACTCTTGCCTACGCCATCATTCAATTTTTGTTTTCCGATTCAACTATCGTTCCTAGTATTTGATTTGTGAAACGGCAGATAACATAGCAGTAACTTTACAAGGTAGATCAGAAATATGAATGCTTAAATATTGACAACAATGTGCCAAGTGTAAGAATGATATAAGTTAAATTATTTGTACAGGCATAATATTACTTTGTCCATAAGTGGCCAAATCACCAGAGTCTAATTAGTTAAAAATATTTTCCAAAGAGCAAAACACCAGCAATTCAAGGTAACAAAATATAACACCACAAACCAAGTGTAATCCCACATGTGGGGTTTAGGGAGGGTAGTGCGTACGTAGTCTTTACCCCTACATTGAGAATGGACTGTTTTTGAGAGACCCTCGGAACCAAAACAGATGAAAATGACGACAATAGCAACAAACAAGAACAAGAAGAAGAAAATTACAATAATCGAGGCTCAAGATAACAAAATACTGGAAAGTAATTTAACAAAGGAAAATGTTTTCAGAGAACAACTTTTGCCACCAAACTCAGGGAAGAACAAGGGATGTGTCCTTTTGCTCAATACTTGTTTTGAGTAGGCAAAATATGCAGTGTACATAGTGATAAAATCTGTACATCTCAGTATTGTAGTAACACTTATATACTTACCTGACAAGTTCAAATAACTCAAATCCAAGTATTAACTCAGTGGAACTACCACGAGACATGACTAACTTCTATATCAGTATATAGTTCATCTTTGAAGCTGTTTTTGTTTGTGGAAGGCATTATCGACCTGAATGAGTTTCAGGACTGCTGCTGCCATTCCTGAATTGCGCGATAGAGAGCATAATTGGGAATCAAATCACAGGTATCGAGTTTGAGGTTTGTCATCGGAGAAGTATTGTGTCCACTGTACAGCCATCCTTTTATTGCATCACCTTCATATGTATAACCATCCGCTGCTATGTGTGGATCTTCCATGACATCCTGAAAGCGTTCAGGTGAAAGATAAAAGCATCAATTGTACGAGATAAACACAGTACACCAGATATGAAGTATCAGCTACCATCTGTACATCTTGATTCTTCTTTTTTTTTTTTTTTTTTTTGATAGAAGGTAAAGTTAACAACTTGATTCTTGATAGTATCCTGTACTAGCAGGGATATATGGGCCTCTTTACTATTTCATGTAGAGGTATTCGTCATTTATACCGCATGGGAGGAAGTGATACATTCTGATCCTAGTCGCTTAGTGCAACCTAAATTCTCTCAACCAATAGATGGAAGTGATTATTATATGTGTTCTTATTTAATGATTGATCAACAAACAAGACAGGATCTCACAGCTAGTCCACGTGTTCTCACACAAGACAAGCATTGATCACAAAACTGAGCATCTCACACGGACAATTCCTACACCTCCATTTAGAAGGTGAAAGAGTGACTATTTGAAATCATGCAGAATTTTGAACCAAAAGAATACAAATCACATATCTTATGCTTACCTGAAAAATAGGACAAACGAAATGCGGAGGAATTCGTTTTTGACTCTTGGAACTGTGAGATGAAGTATTCAAATCCGAGTGTGGTGTGCATATATCTCTCATTGGTTCAATTATTGGCCAAACTTCTGAGAGCATATTAGGCCGATTTAAAGGATCTTTCTCACAGCACCTCAGCGCTAGATAAGCTAGCAGTTCCGCTTGATCAATTGGCCAATCACCAGCTGAAGAGTCCAAAACTGAACCCAAGTTCCCACTTTCCAAAGCACACTTGACATCCCTCACTATACCTGAAGCTGGTCTTGCAGTCAAAAGTCGTAAAAGTATGACGCCAAACGAGTAAACATCAGATTCTACAGTAACCGGTCCCTTGTCAATACACTCTGGATCTACATAAATGGAAGCCTCCAGGTCATCATAATTGGAATTCTCATTCTGGGAAATCAAGAGATGGACTCCGAAATCACTTATTTTGCTGACAAATTTAGCATCAAGGAGAACGTTGGTAGGTCTCAAGTTCCCATGGACAATGCAAGGATCGTTGGCATGAACAAAGATAAGAGCAGAGCATATCTCCACAGCTATTCTTATCCGATGATGCCAATGAAGAGGGCGGGATTTTTCGCGGCAAGCCAGGTGATCTTCAAGGTTTCCATTTTCGAGGAATTCATAAGCAAGGGACCTAGACTCAGAGCAAATCCCCATCAGTGTAACAAGGTTTGGATGCCTCACCCTGCTCAGTCTTTCTGCCTGTAATGATCCAGACATTGTTAAAGTAAGAAACTGTTTATTTATCAAGCGGAAAGATGGAGGATCTGTAACAAAAATGAACGCATGTACAGTAATTAAGAATGGGAAAACTTTAGACATAGTTTATTACATCAGAAAGCCTAAAGACTTCTCCATGTTTTAGGAGTAAAGAATTAAGATTATAACTGAAGCTTTATTCCGCAAGCAAGTTTCATATTCTGTCGAAGCTTTGAAATCATCTGTATCAAAGAAATAGGGATATGTATAATAAATGCAAGGATTTTCCTGCTCCTAAGATCAAGGGGAAACAAATTGAGGCTATTTCACTCATTCACTTCCCCTTTCACAAATGTACAAGGTTTCCTGAAAGACAACCAAAAAGAGGGGGTGGGGTGCAGAAAATATGAAACAAAAACTATTAAAAATTCACAAGTTTGGAGAAATTTTGCAACTTCAATCTCATTGAAACTACACTTTAAATGCTAGGGATGAAATGTATAATATATAGGCAGGCAGCTAATACTGACCTAAAAGGTACAGTAGGGATAACTAAACACAATTATAAAACAAGAAATTCAATTGCCCACATGCCACAAATTAGCATCTCAAGATTCTAAGTGATTCACCTTATTTTGGAAATCTGAATCACTTAAAGAACCAAAGTCTGGCAACATCTTTATAGCTACTTTTATGTGGTGAATAATCCCCTTGTAAACACTTCCGAGTTTTCCTTCTCCGATCTTTGAGGATGGATCAAAATTTTGTGTAGCCTCTATAATGTCAGAGAAAGAAATTGAAAAGAAATTTTGGATACAATACTCATCAGCATCATCTTGTGCCAATTTTCTAAATCTGTTAACTTCTTTGATTGCATTGTCACGCTCTACCTGCATCTCATCCCTCTGCTTCCTAAAGGATATTAAGAGCTCTACTGCTTGAAGTATCTTCTCCTCTAACTCCTTCCCTGCATAGGATGATTCAGTTATTTGACTTTCGAGTACAAGCTTTTTCTCCTGGATCTTCTGAAGTTCTTTTAGGTACAGGTCGTGCTGAATCTTCAATCCTTCTATCTCTTCTTTTTGCTTTGCCAAATTCTCCTCCTGTTCTCTCCTTTGATCTTCCTTTTCCTTGGATAATTTATATGACACTTCAGCCTGGGACAATCTAACGTCAGTGACAAGCATGTAATAAAAGCATATGAAATTCTATCACAAAGTATTTGTGGGGAGGAAAGGCATATGATCCAAACTCTATGGGGAATTGTCGGGTCATATCACTACAGCTAGCTAGCTGGTAATCATAGATTGATTCATTTGATTTTTACATACATACATACAAGTATGTGTGGGTGTGAAACACGAAATCCAAACAAAAATATGTTATTTTTGACAACGAAAACTAAAAATATGTTAATATCATCAGAAGACAATTATAGTCATTGTGAATCAGTAGAAATAGCAACTACTACCTTAGAAAAATTAAATAAGATCAGAACCATACTCAATCATGTCTAAGAAACTACATATGAGTCTTATCTATCTTCCACACTGATTCCTATTTTTCTGCCTTATTTCTTAAACACATAACTGCATTAAATGAAAGGGTACTAGAGAGATTCAGAGAGATGGATAAAATTTGAAGAGGAAAGCAAGATTCACCATGCGGATAGCCTCCATCGCATCTTCTTCAGCTCTCCACCGTTTTACTGACTCTTCAAAAGCCCTCTGTTTTGAATTCTCAGCATCCATCATAGCATGCTCCAGTCTGCTTCTTTCAACACTAGAGGCTTTTCTGTGAAAACTTCCTTCTTCCTGCATCAGACAATATATAACTAACAGCCTCATATGAATCAAAAACGAAAAAGCAAATAGCTTCATAATTCATTTTCTCCATAGCTTCATAACTCATGTCACATTCGCTGCTCCAACGGAAGTCTCTCTCTCTCTCTCTCTTTATATATATATATATATATATATATATATATAATATATATTACATAAAGAAACAACTCTACGTTAATGCTAAGGAAATTCAAGAGCCAGTACATGTGGAGATTTAAATACGCAAGGGCTTTCCTGATATTGGATGCAAGTTTGCAAGCATCTTCATCTGAGCAAGTACAATGCTTACCAGCAAAGGTTGAGACGTTGCATGATGCAAATGTACGTCGTGCTTGTTCCTCGAGTGCAAACGTGAATAGTCTCCCTTGATCTCTACCTTGACTACTTTGCTACCTGGCTTTGATGGATCTTCTAAAATGTTCAAATCTTCATAACCATCGTTAACATGATTACGGATTTTGATTCCTCCTTTATCTTCTGGAGAAGACAATGACTCCATTCTACTTAAAAGAGCGTTATCCATAGACCTTGCAAGACAAAGGGAAACAAATTAGGAAGTTGGTCAACCTTGGTAGACTGTCACCAAAAGCAACAACCACACCTAGCTTGCAGAATAAGAAAAAATGACAGCCCAGTGCACTAAGCATCCCGCGCTCACACAGGGTTTGGGGAAGGGATGAACCCCTTAAGTGTGATGTAGACAGCCTACCCTGACACGGGTTGCAAGCATTAGAGACAACTTTAACATTGCTTCAAGGGTCCCTTTCCCAAGCTAGCAGAATAATATATTTTTAACCCTCCCTATCCAATTCATTCTCCTTAGAAAACTGTTTGTCAAAAGCCATGTGCAAAGCTCTTGCTCATTACACTATCAATGATTTACAGAATTTCCAACTCTTTTATATCCTTATTTATGCCATAACATCACATCCACAGATCAATTTCATCAAAGATGTAAATGTAATGAATTTAATTCCAACATCGTATTTTGTGATATCAAATATCTGGAAGCTATTATATGACATGTAAAGCTAATAACAAAACATGCTCCCACCATTTCTTTTCTTTTTCTATTTGTGGGTGGGACTTCAAAATGACATCTTGTCTCTGTTTAGGGAGGGAAACAGCGATATTAAATGTTAAGTAAATTTAAAACTTTTAACTTATAGCAACAATGACATATGAAAGTAACAAAGGCTGACACATGCATATTTTTAGAACTAACAAAGGCTGACACATGCATATTTTTAGAACTACTTTTTCTTTGTAAGGATATTTTAGAACTGCTTCTGTTGTAACATCACTTACATCCAAAACAACACATACTGCCCTTATTCATTTCAAATAAAATAATCCGACAGGTTCTGAATTTTCTAATGATCATTGCATTACAAGCACAATGTGAACTTTTTTTTTTTTGATAACCATGGTGTCCGGGCCAGCTTTCACACACCTCGACTAATTCTACGGGATACCTGCTCCCTCCCACCATCAATGGGAACCTGAGACCCCATGGTTCTCCTCCCACTTCATTGATCATTAGGCCATTCCCTAGGGTGCAAGCACAATGTGAACTAGAGCATTGTAATATGGAAAAAGAAATGAAAAGGACGTGTGTGATTGCAATGATCACATGTTTTCACACTCGGACATGTAATATGTGTGGACAGAAGACAGCAGAATATGACTAGTCAAAGGAGTATTCTGATAGCAAACCACTTCTGCATGAGTAAGTGAATCATGCAACAATAGAATAACATATATAGGCCATTGCCTTATATGTTTTCTTTTAGATGATTTCGTACGCACGAGTCGTCATACCTCGTATGTATCAGGTACCCGCTGCAAGTAAACCAGATATGACAGTGCATGTGTGCATGTTGGCACACAAATTTAGCTTTGCTGGACTTTAGCTCTGACAATTGCCTGCAATCTAGAGAAATCCTAATCAGCAAAATTATGGTTATCGGAAATATAACATCAAAAGAAACTCTTCATTAAATCTTAGGACTTAATTCAAGCAAGATTGTTGGGTTTTCTAGTCTGCAGAGCAGTGGAGAAGCATGAGTTTATGTTATCAAGCAACTATTCTTTTTCTGTATCAGTTAACATTTAGCAGCCAAATGAAGAAGCATAACTCTATCCATTGTATGTTTTAAGCCTTAAAAGTAGTCCTACACCAGAAAAAATCATAACTTGGTGGTTATTGTATCGGAGGAGTCCCCGATATCCTTTAATTCTGTAGGGTAAATATCTATTTGGAAAAGGGCAAAACCATGAAGACATAAACAGAAAAGGAAAAAAATAGCTGAAAATTCCAAATAAATCAAATGAAAAATAGCTCATGAAATGAGATGCCAATGTCAGTAACATAGTAATATGTGAAACCCACTTAAATTGACAATCATTCCTACTCAATTTTCCAATTCCACGTCTGATAGATCTTCAAAGAACAAAATATGTCATACTTTGAGTAGTGAGTCTCTGCTGCTGCTCCCATGACAAGCCACTGAATTTTGCGTTCTTCAATAATATGTATTATCCCTTTCTCTACATTATCTATTTCAAGCCACACCTTACCCCCTTGTATCTGCAAAAGTGAACAGTGATCAATATTTTGAATACTAGCAACTCACACTTCTAAGCAATAATTAATTTCTTATCTCTTAAACCCCAGTGTAATCCCACAAATGGGGTCTGGAAAAGAGGGAGGGGGGGATGTATGCTCACCTTACCCCTAACTTTATGGTTCTAAACTATAATCTATCTCAACATAATTTGGCAGGCATGCAAACCCTTCGGATCTTTTTCTGGGAAATGCTATTACAATTTTTTGAAACACAGCTATTGGAACCTATCTTTAGCATAAGTTCCATCTTAAACAACTTCCTTGGATCTTTTTTTTAATAAGTAAACAATTTACTTGCTCTAAACTGAACTCCAGTTTTTATTTTCATAACCTCTATCACGATTACTTTCCTCAAAAGGAAGTTCTGTAGATATTATATAACTTTAAAGTCAGAAGGGGCTTACAAGGTGGATGTTCAACTTTTCTTTTTGCAACATCCACAGTACTCTCAAATATATTATAACTAAATTGTCATATCGGGCTCACTTCTACAACTTCTTTGGATAATTTTTTCTATTCAGTTCCTAAACAAGTAAAAGTTAAATTCAGTGGATCCTTACGGCATTTAATTTATAATTTTTATCAGTAAAATATGTACTTCCTTAAACCCTTAGATGTTGAACGATTTATAATCTCAATATCGTCTTAACAAGTGTGTTAAGTCAAAGAGGAGCACTCAATATGGGACAGAGGGGCTAGTAATTTTGTCTTAGTGAATAGCTAACATGTTAAATAAATCTAACAAGGGAATTAGATTGAACTGTACCCCAGCTTGGGATATAAAGAGAAGATACTGGTTTAGAAGCTTGTGCAGTCTTAGGCGATCAAGTTCTTGGCATGCCTTCACCATGTGCTGTTTCAGCTTTGCACCAGAAAGCTTCCCATCTTCTGCAAATTCGAAGAAATGCGATTCATTCATCTATGAATATGTGAATGACTATGGTTTTCATGGAAAAAAAGAAAGGGGGCCAGTTGGCAAATAGGGGTTACTATTATAGCAACAACAATAATTATTTATCACACATGAGATAATCACTTGTATAACTCTTGCAAGTCGTTAGCTCTTAATTTAAAGCACACAGTGCCTTTTGCTAGCCCTCTCCCTGACTAAATAATCCCAGCTTGAAATAGAGTAGGAAATACATCACAAACTATCATCACTCCAATTTTAACTCATTTTGCACGTCGGCAAATTCCTAATTAACATACATTTAGCTAGAAGAACGGATGATAATGTGTTACCATTTTGCTGCTCCATTTATATTTAAGCCATAATTTATCTAATAACCACACATCAATGCAGTACAAAGTTTGCAAACAAAGGTATAATAGTTGTAAGCCAACCATATGGAGAGCATACTTCAGAACTGTTATTTTCCAACCAAACTTTACATGCTGCAAATCTATCTGCCCCAGTCATTCCAAAAAAAAATGATACACACTGGAACATCCGGACGCTTCGCATAGTCATGAAATCTGAGAGGCAAAGTACACAAGAAAAAGAGACACATCTCCGCGTATGCTTAAACTGATAATAAGACTTATTTGTGTATGAATTACTCAGTCGATCAATCAATCAGTTAATTGTGCATCAATCCCAAATTAGTTGGGGTCAGGCAACATGAATCTCCTACATATTCCATTCTTGGGGAATATTTCACTCCAATACTGATAACTAACTAAAATGAATCGTCATAACAAAAAATATGATTTACAGTATACTGCACGGAAGGAATCATGTTTTATGTTACATTTGATTTGTCGAACAAACATGTAAGCTTACCGGGTCCTTGCTTTTGGATAGAAAAAAAGCTTTCTTGTTACTTGTTAGTGTGGAGAAGAGACAAGGGTGTGGAAGATTTATCTTTAAAGATAACCAAGTCAAGTCTCCATTTTTTGTACTCTTTTCCTTGTCTATTTCCTCTCAATGTCAATGATAACAACTTAACAATTATGACTCTTTCTTGCCACTTTCAAATTCTGTCTTTACTATTCCGGCCATAGATTAAGACATGTTTGGTGGACAAATCAAGTCTATACTGGTAATCCATTTAAACTAAAAATTGGCATCTCAACCCCAAACAAGTCAGAGTGGGCAACCTAAATATTCAACTCAATAGGGGCAACTCAAGCTCCAATAATACGGACAAGTACAACAACAACAACAACAACACACCGAGTGTAGTCCCACAAGTGGAGTCTAGGGAGGGTAGATTGTACGCAGAGCTTACCGATAGACCCTCATCTCAAGGAAAAACAGTCCAAAACAGTCCAGATTACACTAATAAGTAACTGCAATGAATTTTCATGTCAAGATTTTAATGTCTATTGCAGAAAACGACACAAAGCTAAAACTCATTTATTGAAAAAATCCTGTGAGAGTCAGCTTACTGGATGAGAACAAATGATTAGGTTGATGAACATGAAGAACACAAATTCTCCTGCCAGCAAAACTCTTCAAAGCCCAAGAAAGAACAGATTTCCCTTCCTTCACATTCTTTCCCACAGCTACAAATACAGTATTCTCCAAATCACAAATCCCTTCAGCTTTAACCATCACTTCTTCACCACTCATAACTAAATTTCACCAATGGTTCCAAAACCCCTCGTACAATTTTCCACCCAAAAAGCTCACTCAATTCAAGAAAATGCTTACATGGGGTTGGTGAAAAGATCTTCAACTAACAAAAATATTCACCAACAATCCCAAAACCCCTTTTGCAATTTTCTTTCCAAAAAGCTCACCCGGTTCAAGAAATTTGGTTGAAAAATGTGTAGGTGATTGAAGAAACGTAAAGGGGTAATCATAAAGCACTTTCTGGAAAAAGTGGGAACCAAAAAAGGAAGAAAGAGAGATAAGAGTGTGGAAAATTTTTTGTGTAAAAGTTGCATGACCAAGCAAAAGTCTACAGTTTTTTTTGTCAATTAGTTTGATATCATTGTCAATGTTTACAATTATGGAGGATTCTTTACTACTGGTATTTTTTGCGAGTAGAGAAATTCTGTTTCTGTCTTTACCGTTTGGTTATGGGTAAAGACGTGTTTGGTCCACAAATCAAGTAAATTGCTCGTCCGTTCCAACTAACTGTTAACACAAATTGGTTTCCGTATTAACACATCTGTCTTCTATTAAGAAACTCTTTTGTATCTCTCCTATTGAGACACTCCCACTGATAATTACTACTCCTTCCATCTTCTATTAAGATACTCATGTGGATAATTACTAATCCCTCTATATCAAGACACTCTGATTGATAATTATTATTTTTTTTATTTGCATATTAACAAACGCTGACTGATAATTACTGCCTCTATCTCTGAATAAAAAATTTTATCTACATTATAAATTTCACAAAATAATTTTGTAAGAACATTTTTTAAAAGTTTTAGTTTTTAACTTTTAATAGGTATATTGTAATATGTTCAATCACAGATATACCTTATTAGAGAGTATAAGTGTAGTTTTTGTCATTATAAAATTTTTATAATATAAAAAATATAAGTGCTTGATTTAAAAATATAAGAGGGTTTGTCACAATATCATACATAGTACATGAATAGTTACTGTAATTAATCCTTAATTTAATAACAAAAAGTCCATGAACCAAATATTTACCAATGTTTAAACTAAAATTCTGTCAAATATGTTCACACCTCGTTTAAACTGCTGAAAATATCACACTTGTTCATAGATCAATATACTGTTTGACAGAGAATTAGTAAAATTCGGCTTTTATAATTTACAACCAAAAGCTGACTAAACAAGTAGAAGAACCCTTCATTTACAGTACATAATTATACTAAATTAATAAATGTAAAACATAGACAGTATCATTCACTGTATTTTACTTGATATTTTTATTTTTTAAAAGTTTAATTGCAAATTGGTATAAACACTGAATTAAAATTAATTGTTTTTTAAAAGTTAAAGTATTATTTGATACTTGTTGTGAAATAATATATTTATGAATGTCCAAAGTTTTATGATTGGATCTGGCAAAGGAACATTTCCTTAAAAGAAAGAATTGTATTAAAACTTGAATTGTTCCCTATAAGTTTAAATTTTTATTATTATGCATAAATAATTTGTGACAATTCGTATGAAATTTAAAGAGGCTAGAAGTTAATTTTTTCAATTATTTATAATGCAAAATTTTATGTAGCACAGTTCTAGCCTATTTAGATTTCATACAGGCTGTAAACTTGATTCATTTGATTTTTTTTTATATCAAGCTCTTCAAAAATATGATCAACTGGATCATTACTTTTATGTCTTCAGTCACTGTTTAAAATATTTGGTAAAAGAAATTAAAGATAAAGAAGCAGATGAAATGAAATGTCCCTTTGCACCAAACCAAAAAAAAAAATGAAATGAAATGTCCCCAAACACACCCCATGTGGACGCCCGAACGTTAGCGTTACGTTCTGTGGGGGGTGACAACGAGGCAAAGAGTTTCTTTCAAAGTTGTGTTTGCTATGAAAATTGCTACCCTTTTCGTTTTATTACGATATTAATGTATATAAATTAAAATGAATGTTTATCAAGATCTATTTAATATCTATTAGGATTTAAAGTATTTGTCTTCTACTTAGAAACTAGGAGTAAATTTTTTCTATAAATAGAAGGTTTTAAATCATCACTCAAGAGAAATAATAATTATTCCCTCCGTTTTGAATTAGATGACCCTTTCAATTTTAACACACCTATTAAGAAATTCGAAGTATATTTTACCTTTTTACCCTTCTTAACATTGTAAGACTCAATAATTAATTAAGCATGAAAAATTGTAACATATGAATGCATGGATTGGAAATCTATAATTTTTTTAATTTTTTTTTAGAAGTGAAAACTTATGCACTCTATTTCATATTTATTCTATCTAAAAAAAAATGAATCATTGAGTATAGAATTATAAATGTTAAGCAAATTTAAAATTTATAGAAGTATATCTTATAAATTCATCAATTTGGTATGATGAATTGATTAGGAAAATGAGTATCAGCTAACATGCTTATTTTGGTGCCCAACAGAGCAAAGTAATTGGTTCTTTTTAAGTCATTGAATATATTCTCCTTCAGAGGAGATTATAACCAAATACGTTTATTTTCCTCCAATTAATTATCCAATGAAATTTGAAGTTAATCAGGCATGTCAAAAATAGTAAATAGTACTCCTTGAAAAGAAGAAAAAAAGTCAAGTTTCATAAAGTTTGTATTGAAAATATAAAAGTGTTATTTTCAAAAAATTTGAAAAGTGTAGTTATATTTAATACCTATTAAGGGTAGAATGAGAAGAATTTGTGTAAAATAGTCTTGATTTGATAAGTTGGACAACTAAATTGAAACAATTTTTCAAAAAAAGAGGGTTAACTAATTCAAAACGGAGGGAGTACTCTCTCTATTCTCTCGACTCTTCTTCTTTATTCTTTTTTGTTTTATAACACGTTTTATTTTATTTTGGTATTTTTTAAAAATATATTTATTTTAAATTAGTTATTTATATTCATAAATTAAAAAAATATTATTTTTTTCATATTATTCGCGATATTAAATAACTAAAGAAAATCATAATAGTTAGATTACAATTTTAAGATATCATTAATAGGGTTAATTTTATAATTTTATAAAATATATTTTTAATTAATATTTTTTAAAAAGAGGTGTAAAGTCAAAAAAGGTCAAATAAAACGTAATAGAGTGACTAATACATAAAAATGACCCTAAACTTGACACAAAATTATAACTTTGACCTTAAACTTTGATAGTGCACAAATAGGACCTTTAACTATTTAAAACCTGAACAAATATGACCTCCGATTTTGCAACCCCATGCATGAGTCTCACTCGCGCCTACGTGGAAAGGTAATCCAATCACACGGTGTCACGTCGTTAAAAGGGCTGACTTGGAGAAAGATCATATTTGTGCACTGTCAAAGTTTTGTTTTTTGTGTTAAAACAACGTCGTTATTATTATTATTATTGTTGTTGTTATTATTATTATTATTATTCTAATAATAATAATAATTTTTTTTATTTATTTCTATAGTAGCAACACTTAACTTTTTTTTTTTAATTTAAAATTATTATTATTATTATTATTTTATTTATTTCTATAGCAGTAACACCTAACTTTTTTTTAATTAAAAAAAAAGGCACTAGCAGGGATCGAACCCGCACATTAGGTTGAAAGAAGCGCCCAAGAAGAGCAAATAACACCACTGGACTATCTAAGTGTCTTATTTCATGTGGTTCAATATTAATATATGTACATAAATATACATTTTCTATCTTATATATATACAACGTAATTTTTTTACCGAGGGGTTCGGGTGAACCCCATGGCAACCACGTAGGCCCGCCCCTTGTTAATTTAATAACGTTAATTTAATAACATTTTAATTACGTTAATTTGATAACGTTAGTTTAATATACTACTACTACTACTACTATCCTTAATAACTTTAATTTAATAACGTTTTATTAAAATTATAATTTTTTTTATTATTAGTATAGTTTCATCTTTAATTTAATATTTAAATAAATAATATTTAGATACATTATATAACTTAAATTCGTTCTTTGCTTTATAATATATATACATACCCCACTCGATTTTTTCATATGAGGCTGACCCGCCTAATTAATAAATTTCAATATTGCTCTTTTTCCGCAATGACAAAAGAAATTAGATGTCATTTTCATCTTTGAGCCGAAAATAATGAAAAAATAATAGTGAAGAGTCATTTAAAGATCATATTTGTGCAGTTTTAAATAGTTAAAGGTCATATTTGTGCACTATCAAATTTTAAGATCATATTTATGTATTATGCCCTTAAATTTTAAGCTGGACGGGCCCAGTTTTACGTGTTGAACACGCATTTTGCCACGTAGTATTGGAGGTCATATTTGTGCAGTTTTGAATTGTTAAAGGTCATATTTGTGCACTGTCAAAGTTTAAGGTCAAAGTTATAATTTGGTGTCAAGTTTAGGGTCATTTTTATGTATTAACTCTTCAAGTAATATTCAATGGCCTTCCAGACTCATGTCATGTGTTCCATAAAATAATTTATGATTAAAATTTATTTTAATTAATATACACTCATAAAAAGAATTAAAAATGACAAAAATATACCAACTGTTGTTAACTACACTCTTATCTTTTAAAGTTTATATTTTTTAATGTTCAAAATATTAATCGCAGCTCAAGAAATAAAACAAAAAAAATTAGAAATAAATAGGGAATTTTTTATAAGTAGCAAATTTATAGCTAGAATTAGAACTTTTATGGCAATTGTTTCATAATTACAAAAAATAGCAAGTTGTATCTTGTATATTATAAAAGTGTTGCTACTAAAATACATATATAATAATATTTACTGTCCTTCTTTTACTCAAATCAATTTAATAAATAAGTAAGCAGTAAATTCTTTTTTCACAAATTACTGCAACAGATTCCTTTTTTTATAAATTCAATTAGTAAATTCCTTTTTCAAATCAAACTCAAATATGACAATTAGTAGATTCTTTTTCCAAATCAAACTCAAATATGAAAGATTATTATCTTTATGATCTTCAAAAATTCAAAATAAAGCATCATTACTATTTTTTTCTCTCTCTCACTTTCTTATATCTCTAACTTTTTTTCTTATTAGTTTTTTTTAATCGTTTGACTTTTATATTTTGATTTCTTTTTTCTTTCCACTTTATTTTCTCTTTTTTATTTCTCTTTTTTTTTTCTTTTTCATTTTTTTTCTTTTTCGGTCTCTTTGTTTTTCCTTTCTCATTTTTTTTCTTTTCCTATTTCATTTTCTTCTCTTTTTTTTTTTGCTTTATTTTTACACTTCTATTTATTTATTTTTCCACTTTTTTTTTAGATTTTTTTTCCCATTTTTTATCTTTTGTATTTTTTTTCTTTTTTCTTTTTACTCTTCTATCTCTATCTTTTATTTTTAAAAGATAAATATCTATATCACATATAAATATTCAAAAAGTATACAAAATAAATTGATATACAGATCTGCATATGTATTTACGTACAAAACATACATATATATCTACATATGTATTTACAAAAATACATATCTGACTCATATGTATAAATAAGCATATAGGACATAAAGTCTTTATAACAAATAGGACAACTATATACATACACATATAGGTAATCAAAAAATAGATGATACATATTTTAAACAGTAAAAAATGCAAATAAGTATGTATGTTACCCTCTAAAATGACATAACATAGAACAATTCAAAGACAAATTCAACACTATACAAAAATACATATGAATATACATTTGTATATACAAAGAGGACAACTAAATACATATACATATAGGTAATCAAAAGATACATGATACATGATACATATCTTAAACAGTAAAAAATACAAATAAATATATATGTTACTCTCTAAAATGACATAGAACAGTTCAAAGATAAATCAAACACCGTACAAAATACATATAGCTCTGCATATGTATTTACAGAATATATACCTGATCCATATGTATATTCTTGTTTTATATGAGTCACCTTTGTATTTCACAAATACATATGAAGATATATAGTATAGTTATGTTTGTTACTGTTTAATATGAATATGATATTTATTTTGTAAATACATATCAGAGTCATATTTGTATTTTTTGTATCGAAATATACATATGGATCAGACATGTATTTTGTAAATACATATGCATAGTTATATGTATTTTTTTGTAATGTAATATATATTATGTAAAAGAAAACGTATGCGTACTATGTATTTTGTATTATATTTTTGTGAAAAGTACATGTAATATAGATTTATGTCATTATTTTGTTCTATAGGTGTTGCGTGATCATATATTCATGGCAAGAGTACTTTCAAGGTTTGCACCACATATTGAATGTCACACAGTCAATGATATTGAAGAACGTATTAAGGCGATGTTATCAAAGGAGCAGTATGCAATTTTTTATCATAAGAATATTTGTGGTGTCTACATGAACAAGAAAAAATGTGTAGTTCAAGAACAATTAGACAGATGTATTTTGTCACAAATGTATTATAAATTTTTGGGGGGCATGTGCATATATTTGTATTTTGTATATACAAATTTATATCTATATGTATTTTTGTATGGTGTTGAATTTATCTTTGAACTGTTCTATGTCATTCTATATGGCAACATATATATTTATTTGTAATTTTTATCGTTTAAGATATGTATCATGTATTTTTTGATTACCTATATGTATATGTATAGAGTTGTCCTTTTTGTTATAGAGATTTTGTGTCCTATCTGATTATATTTACATATGAGTGAAATATGTATTTCTGTAAATACATATGTATGTTTTGTACTCTAAATAAATATCCAGATCTGTATGGCTATGTATTTTGTATATTTTTTGAAGATGCATATGTGATATACGTATCTGTCTTTTCAAAATAAAAGTTAGAAATCGAAGAGTAAAAAAATAAAAAAAATAGAAAAAAAAGAAGTGAAAAAAGAAAAAAAAGAGAAGAAAGAGAAATAGAAGTAAGAAAAAAAAATAAAAAAAAATAATAGAAAAAGGAAAAAAAAAAAAAAAAAAGAAAAAAAAAAAAAAAGTAAAAATAAAAAATAAAAAATAAAAAATAAAAAATAAAAAGTAAAAAATAAAAAATAAAAAGATAAAAAATAAGATGAAAAACTAACAAGAAAAACAAGTTAGAGATATAAGAGAGTGAAAGAGAGAAAAAAAACAGTAATGATGTTTTATTTCAAAATTTTGAAAATCGTGAAGATAATTATCTTCAAATATATATGAGAAAGGAAAAAAACAAAAAACAAAAAAAATAAAGAAAAAATGTAAATAGAAGAGAGAAAACAAAGTGGAAAGAAAAAAAATTTAAAAAAAAATGAAAACAAAAGGGCAGAAGATAGGGGAGTTTGGGGGGGGGGGGGGGGGTTAAAAATGTAAAGTAGTAGGAGCAAAACATGCGTTTGTCTAGGTCAATGGGCAAAATAATGCAACTCTTTGTAATTATAGTTTTAAATATACTACTTTTTGTAATTTTTTCTATGAATATCTTCTTTTCTTCTCCTAAGAAATTCAATTACGACATAAAAACAGTAAGTCTTTGAAAATAAAAGCTTTTTTTTTTTGTTTTTAATGTTAATTGTTGTTTGATTATATTAAGTTTTATTTATTTATTTATTTTGGACAAGATGCAGGAAAGAAGGCTGAGATGGTTTGGACATGTGATGAGGAGGGGCGCGGATGCCCTGGTTCATAGGTGTGAGAGGCTAGCGTTTGATGGCTTTAAGAGGAGTAGAGGTAGGCTGAAGAAATACTGGAGGGAGGTGATTAGATATGACATGGATCAGCTTCAGCTTACTTAGGACATGACCCTAGATAGGAAGGTGTGGAGGTCGAGGATGAGGGTAGAAGGCTAGTGTTAGTGTGTGGGTTGTAGCAAGCAGTCAGGAGAGTTCTTGTGTAGCCGGGATAGTAATCATAGGACAGTGTACATAGGTGTCTTTGGTATGTGAGTGTATGTTACTACTAGGTAGGTGACCTATTTCTTATTTCTTAGTTCCTATTTTTCTTATTCCGTGTTGCTCTTATTTCTCGTATCTCATATCTCTCTGATTTTTATTTTATTATCTCTTATTCTTTATTTCGGTTATGTCATCCATCCCATTGTGTACTATCATTTGAGCAGAGGGTCTATCGGAAACAACCTCTCTACCTCTTCATAGGTAGCAGTAAGGACTGCGTACATCTTACCCTCCCCAGAACTCACGCTGTGGGAATACACTGGGTTTATTGTTGTTGTTGTTATTTATTTATTTATTTTATATTTGATTATTTGATATTTTTTTTATTTAAGCTAGTATTATATATTTTAACAATTTTCTTAAAAGCTCCAAACAAGAAGGTTGCACTGTAATTTTTTAAATGTATTATCATGTTATTTATTTGTTTGAATTATTGTTTAGAACTTAATGATTTTTTTTTCTTTTTGGTAGTAAAATTGAGAATTTGGGAAAAAGCATATGTGAAACTATATATTTTGAAAGAAGTTTTACAAAGTATTAACTCTCAAGGACTAGTAGATTATGCTAGTCAAAAATAGATTTAACATTTCTGCCCTTTTAAAAAAAATTCTTGAGAAAATTCTTAGTGGATGGGGAGCTTAGGGGGCAGGTAGTGGAGGTGAAAAGGGTAAATGATAGGGTTATGACTATCAAGTTGGTTTTGGGGGGGGGGTTTACTTTGAACATTTGTAGTACGTATGCGCCACATGTGGGCCTGGAAGAGGAGGAGAAGAAGAGTTTTTGGAAGGTTTTGGATAAAGTGGTTAGAGGCGTGCCTAGTTCGAAGAATATTTTCATATGAGGAGATTTCAATGGGCACATTGGTTCTTTGCAGTTAGGGTACAATGATGTGCATGAGGGCTTTGGGTTCGGGGTTAGGAATGACGAGGGAGCTGCTCTCTTGGAGTTTGCGAGGGCCTTTGGATTGGTGGTAGTGAATTCCAACTTTCCAAATAAGGAAGAGCATTTGGTTACTTTCCGTAGTAGGGTAGCCAAGACCCAGATTGACTTTCTGTTGCTTAGGAAGGAAGATAGAGCTTTGTGCAAGGATTGTAAGGTAATCCCAAGTGAGAATCTTGCGACCCAGCATAGACTCCTAGTGATGGACTTAGCTATCAAGAAGGGCAAGTTGAGGCGGGGGGGGAAGGGTCGACCTAGAGTTAGGTGGGGCAGTCTGACTTCGGATAGTGCTTTAGAGATAGGGGTGAAGTTGAAGGTGAAGAGGGTGTGGGAGTACGGGGGAGATGTGGATAGTATGTGGAATAGGGCTACTGGTTATATCAGGGAGTCTGCTAGGGAGGTGTTGGGTGTTTTGAGGGGTTGGTCTGGCTGGTTTCAGGGGGATTGGTGGTGGAATGAAGATGTTAAGAAGAAGGTGGAGTCGAAGAAGGCAGCTTACGGTAAGTTGGTTGAGAGCAAGGATGAAGAAGAGAAGCGGGTGAGCAGGGAGGAGTACAAGTTATCTAAAAAGGAGGCTAAGCTAGCAGTTACGGCTTTTACGACAATAACTTTTGAGAGTTTGTATAAAGGGTTAGAGGAGAAAGACGGGGAGAAAGGGTTGTTTAGGATGACCAAGGTTAAGGAGAGGAAGGGTCGTGATCTGGACCAGGTGAAATGCATTAAGGGGGAGGATGACAGAGTTTTGGTGGAAGACGCTCTCATTAAGAAAAGATGGCAGTCGTATTTCCATAGGCTCTTGAATAATGAAGGGGACAGAGGTGTTGTGTTAGGGGAGTTGGAGCTTTTCGGGGAGTGTCGCGACTTTGGCTTTTGTCAGCATTTTAAGGTAGAAGAGGTCAATGAGGATATTCGCAAGATGCGAAGGGGTAGGACGACGGGGTCCGATGAGATTCCAGTGGATTTTTAGAAGTTCTCTGGCGGGGCAGGGTTAAGGTGGCTGACCAACTTGTTTAACAATATTTTTAAGTTAGCAAAGATGCCTGAGGCGTGGAGATAGAGCACGATGATTCTCTTATATAAGAACAAGGGTGACATTCAGAGTTGCAACAACTATCGGGGTATTAAGTTATTGAGTTACACGATGAAGATTTGGGAGAGGGTAGTGGAGTGGAGGTTGAGGAAGATTGTGCCTATTTTGAAGAATCAATTTAGTTTTATGCCTGGTCGCTCCACGATTGAGGTAATTCACCTTGTGTGGAGACTGGTAGAGCAGTATAGAGAGAAGAAGAGGGATCTTCACATGGTGTTTATTGACTTGTTAAAGGCGTATGACAAGGTCTCTAGAGAGGTTCTTTGGAGATGCTTGGAGGCCAGAGGGGTCCCAATGGCATACATCAGAGTTATTAAGGACATGTATGAGGGGACAAAGACTCGGGTAAGGACTGTGGGAGGAGATTCTGAACATTTATCGGTCTTAACAGGGTTGCACCAGGGATCAACTCTTAGTCCATTTTTATTTGCTTTGGTGATGGATGTGTTGACGTGAAATATACAAGGAGAGGTGCCTTGGTGTATGCTTTCACAGATGATATAGTTTTGATTACTGAGTCACGATAAGGGGTTAATGATAAGCTGGAGGTTTGGAGAAAAACTCTGGAGTCTAAAGGTTTTCGGTTGAGCAGGAGCAAGACGGAGTACTTGGAATGTAAGTTTAGTGACTCGAGGCACGAGGAAGAGGTGGTAGTGAAGTTGGATTCTCAGGCGGTTTGCAAGAGGGATAGTTTTAAGTATCTCGGGTCTATGATTCAAGAAAATGGAGAGATAGATGAGGATGTCTCTCACCGTATTGGGGCTGGTTGGATGAAATAGAGGCTCGCTTCAGGTATTATATGCGATAAGAAGGTGCCCCACAAGCTAAAAGGCAAATTCTATAGAATTACAATCCGACCTTCTATGTTGTATGGAGCGGAGTGTTGGCCGATTAAGAATTCTCATATCCAGAAGTTGAAAGTGGTGAAAATGAAGATGTTGCGTTGGATGTGTGGTTTCAAAAGGGCTGACAGGTTTAGGAATGATATTATTCGGGAGAAGGTGGGAGTGGTATTTGTGGAGGAAAAAATACGGAAAGTGAGGTTGAGATGGTTTGGTTATGTGATGAGGAGGGGTACGGATGCCCCAGTTCGTAGGTGTGAGAGGTTGGCCTTGGAAGGTTTCAAGCGGGGTAGGGGTAGACCGAAGAAATGCTGGAGAGAAGTAATTAAGCGTGACATAGAGCAGTTACAGCTGACTTAGGACATGACCCTGGATAGGAAGGTATGGAGGAAAACTATTAGGATAGAGGGCTAAAGGTGTGGATGAGTCGTAGCTAGTAATTAGGTGGACTTTGGTGTTCTTTGTTTGGCAATGTACAATCTTCTGTGGATGTCGTACTTATGTTATTTTATCATGTTCCTTGCTTTTGATGCTTTTGTATACTATCTTTAATCTTGAGCCGGGGGTCTATCGGAAATAGCCTCTCTACCTCTTTAAATGTAGTGGTATGGACTGCGTACACTCTACCCTCCCCAGACCCTACTTTGTGGGAATATACTGGGTTTGTTGTTGTTGGTTGCAATTTATATTTTAAAAATAAAAAGTATATATTTAAAAAGGTAAAAGTATGGGTTATAAGTTAACTGTAATTAGTGTATTTTTGCCATTTTTATTTATTTTAATGAGTATATATCGCTCTCAACCACGAATTATTTTATGGTATACATGACATGGATATACAAGGCCATTGAACATTACTTGAAAAAATTATACTTGACTGAATCTTTATCTTTTTTTTTTATTTACTATTCAGTGTCTTGTATCTACATTGGAGTTAAATTAATCTGAATTCGCATTTGAAAATTCCACTGTGGGAGTGAAAACTCTCTACCAAAGGCAACTCCATATTCAAGGCTCGAACTTGAATCCTCTGATTAAGAATGGAGGAGTACTTATCAGTTTACCACAATTTTTAGTGGTGAAAAAAAATACTTCAATGAAAAATATATAATTTTCTTATTTATTTTTTAATATTTCACAAATATATATAAAAGAATATAATAATAATAATAATAATTATTATTATTATTATTATTATT
The DNA here is from genome assembly GCF_002878395.1 of Capsicum annuum. Taxonomy (NCBI): domain Eukaryota; kingdom Viridiplantae; phylum Streptophyta; class Magnoliopsida; order Solanales; family Solanaceae; genus Capsicum; species Capsicum annuum. Next base: position 214,421,272 of record NC_061113.1, read on the forward strand.
ATTTATATATAATCTACACAAATATTATGAGAATGAGAGATAGTGTGACAGTGGGGGTCAAGGTGGATGCTGTGGAGTATTCAGAGTGAGGGGAAAATAAATCAGCATAGAATGTCACTTTAAAACTTGTTTTCCTCAATTTTCATTCCAATTTTTTAAGAACTTATTTTAAAAAAAGGAAGCTGCTAAATGGTCATAATTTTTTGGCCAAAAAATGATCACAAACATATAAAGATAATATTAACCCTTTACTATCTTCTAGATTTGAAACTTAAATGCAACTAAAATTTATGTTGGGTAAATTATGACTATCATTAAATGTGGAAAAAAAATATTTATTTAATTTTAAAATTGGAGACCCACCAAACTTCACCTTTTACTCATTTTCACCGTTTCCTTTTTCGTGCTTCTCCCTCTATTTTTCTTGAAAACTAATTTTATTATATATTGATCATAATTCTTTAAAATATTTTTGAGTAAAGATCGTCAATGATTAACTAAATTTTGAACTTATCACATAAATTTATTTATTTATTTGTTATATAAAGTCATTCAATTCTAAAGTTTATCACAAAAGTGTTTTTCTTAAAATATTAACTAGGCTTAACAAATATGAAAAATATTATTTTTATAATATGTCAATATTTATCATGTCTAAAATATTTTGAATTTTGATTATCATTATTGAAGTATTTTCAAATTAGACTTATAAATTATTTAAATATAATTTAAATTTATTAAAATATAATAATCAATTAAAACTATTTAATTAGAGGTCATATTAATAATTGAAATTATATTTATATTATTTAAATAGAATTTAAATTTATTTAAATATAATATTTAATAAAACTGCTTAATTAAAGAACATATTCATAACAAATATCAATAATGATTCACAAATTATCAAATCAGCATAATATAGAGGTCCAAGACTATAACATTACTGCGTCTTGATATCTTTTAGTTGTTGTTGACTGGAATTAACATATGTGAACTGTATAATTTTTAGGATTCTAATTTAGTTCTTCGTCGCCGTAGTAAATTTATTACAAGTTGGCTCGGACACCATGATTATAAAAGAAAATGATTTAAACATAATAAATAATTAAAGGTCGTATTTGTAACATATATAAATAATAATTGACAAGTTATCAAATCAGCGTAACACGAGAGCATAAGCCCCTGCACAACATTAGCGGACGACTTTTTAGGATTATTGTTAACCAAATTGACACACATGAACTATATGAGTTTTATAATTTCTATAATGTATTGATGTCCACCATGTCTAAAATAAGACTCATATTTGATAGCAACTAACTCTTATAAAATATACTAAATTGATATTTAAGGTACGTATATTATTTATTAAAATATATTAATAAATAAATATATATTTATAACTAATATTATAAAAATAACTAATTCATATTTTTTGATAACTTTCCACGACCCACATAATTTAATCAAAAGAAAAGAAAATATAAGTCTATAAACTCGTTCAACAATAAAATTCTACTTTAAGTCAAAAATTAAAATAGTAATGTAGTTAATCAATGAAGAAATAAAAAATAAAAAATAAAAATATGTGACATAACATAAAATTACAAGAAGTAATGTTTGAGAAATAAAAAGAAAGAAAATGGTCATAAATAGTGTAAAATAAATAATTTAGATTAAAAGTAGGAATTAAAAAAATTAAAATAGTAAAAATTGAACCGACTAAATGAAAACAAAAATAATCAATACTCACTCCTATAAAGAATTAAAGAGATAAAATTAACTGAAATATCCATGCGACACCTTTTAATTTGTAGAGAAATTGATGAAAGAGGCTAAATTGTTATTTTTATTTTCTTTTTAATTTGGGATAATTTAAAATAAAAAGGTAGCAAATGTATAATTTATTTATTTCATAAAATAATTTTTTTTGTCTAATGTGTGTGATAGTGGTAATAATATATATGTAGGGTTGACACGTATGAATTAAATGATTTTATAATTATTATTATAATGTGTTAATGTCTATCATGTTAAAGTATTTTGAATTTTGACTGTCGTGATTAAAATATTTAAAAATCTTAATCAAACATTAACAACAAATATAAGTAATGATTCGATCACAAGTTATCAAATTGACGTAATATAATAACGCCAAGACACTAGGGGGTTTGGGCCACAGGTGACAAAAAAGACTTAAAATGAGGTGCAGGTGACATAAGTCTTAATAATTGAGTAGAGGTAACAGTTACTTAATTATAGTTTAAGAAAGTTTGAAAAATTTTAAAATAACCCACAAGTTTTTAAATTTACACTTTGATCGAAATGTTAGTTAATATATAACGGGGAACGAAGGGAAAAAAGATGTTTTTTCCTCTCTCCATATCCGTTGTTATTTTCTCTCTCTTCGCAATATTTGTTGTTCATCGTTGCTGCTGCTTTATTTATCATCTTCTGATTCATTATCATCATCTTATACTTCATTATCATCTTCACAATCTTCTTGTTGACCATTGTTGTTGTTGTTGTTGTTGTTATTACCCCAACTGCTGCTCTTTGACCCAATTTTTATGTCAAATTTTGTTTCGTAAATCACTTTCAACTTTGGAATTTACTTGAGAGGAGACTTTAGTAAGGCAGATTATGTTTTTTAGTTGAATCTGGGTAACTTTTAGTGTATTGTTTTTTCAACAATAGCTTGCACGTGAACATGAATGCAATACAAAAGCAATCTGTTTAAACAGATCCATTATCTGCAGCACCAAATAAATGTTCTGTTGTAACAGTAGACTCATATTGGATTCATGTTTAAGGGTTCTAGGTGCCCGTAATAGGAATTGAATAGATGAGTATTCTGTTGCACCAGATTAGCAATCTGTTTCAACAGATAAATAATTTATTTCATCAGATTACTAATATGTTTCGAACAACAAAATTCAGCTCCTGTCACACACAAACCTAACAGATAAACTCATATGTTCTTGCTATTGATACTGGAATCAAATTATTCCTTAATTGTAGACATGTCATCCGTTAAGAAATAGAAATAGACAACACGAAAATTAAATAAGAAATAAAAAGTCAAGTGCATCAAATATAATTTTTTATAAAACAAACAAAAAAAATACATAGATAAAAGAAAAAAAAAACTTAATTATTATTATCATCATTATTATTTGTATGGCCAGCTGGCCAATCTTCAACGGGCAGCAGCAGCGCCCTCCTCAGCCTGCGGATCTCCCGCAACATCCTTACTCTGATGACAGCTAACTCCCAATGCAGTTCATGAACCTCTTTCTGCAGTTCCCGCATGACGTCTCATAAAATAGCGACATCCCACACAAGAAAAGCCATATCTAGAAAACGCATAAGTTGACAAAACACACGTAAAAACAAAAGTAAAGTAAAGAAAGAATTCAAATGTAATGTAATATACAACGAATATTTACACAAAAATCAAGAAAAAAACTTACCAGAGACAGGAAAAAACTATCAAGTCCTTGAAGAGAAAGTTGTTGAAGGTGTAACAAGAGCAAGGAATAAATAGTGTGTAGTAGAACGAACGACTGAGTAAGGAAGAACCTATTTATAGAGGATTGAACTTGAATGAGTTAGACAAAAAATTCGAATTGTTCACCTCCATTTATTAATTACATTCTTGATTACTGTAAAAAGTTATGACTTAATTAAATTAATCAATATTATGATAAGTCATGACTTTTCAGCTTTATTTTTATTAATAATTAGTTCTTTCCAGGAATCGTTTTTTTTACACTGAGTTGAACAACAGATAATATATCTGTGCATCAGATAAATCATCTTTTACAGCAGATATATCATCATCTGCAACAAATAGATAACCTGTTGCATCAGATAATATATCTGTTGCAACATATAATATATATATATTTTTTTAAAAATAAATTATCTTCATGACATCCAAATTTTTTCACTTTTTAATTATATAAATTAATAAAGTAGATTTAAAGGCACGCCTGTTTACCTCCATTTATTAATGACATTCTTGATTACTTAAGAAGTTATCGCTTAATTAAATTAAACAATATTATGATAAGTCATGACTTTTCAGCTTTATTATTATTAAAATAATTAGTTCTTTCCAGGAACCATTTTTTATTTACACTGAGTTGGATAACAGATATCTGTTGCATCAGAAAATTCATCTGTTACAACAGATATATCATCCGTTGCAACAAATAGATAACCTGTTGCATAAGATAATATATCTGTTGCAACATATAATATATATATTTTTTTTAAAAAATAAATTATCTTCATGGCATCCAAAATTTCTGACTTTTTTAATTATATAAATTAATAAAGCAGATTTAAAGGCACAACTGTTCACCTTCATTTATTAATGACATTCTTGATTACTGTATAAAATTATGACTTAATTAAATTAAGCAATATTGTGATAAGTCATGACTTTTCAGCTTTATAATTATTAAAATAATTA
>NC_061113.1:214428754-214445069 GCF_002878395.1 Capsicum annuum
TATTCATTAACTTTTATTCATTAATTTTTTTCTTAAAAATCATATCATCATATATCTTAATTAAATTAATCCAATGTTGTGACTTTTTTTAAATTAAATAATCTTTCTTTTACAATTATAATATCATTTAGTTCCTTATTATTTATTAACGAACCATTTTAGGAGAATTTCTCATCATGACTTTCACCACCATCTGTTGCCACAAGTGCTCAATTCCTACTTCCAACCGTCGACATGTTGACAATAGGAAATAAATAGAATGATAATTAAATATTGAATAAGAATTAAAAATTCAAAGTCGACCAAAAACCAAACCAAATATATACATTTATTTTTTCGAATCTCTTATAAGTAGATCGGATATAAATAAGGAAAATACATATGCTAAAAGAAAGAAAAAATATAACCTAATTATTATTATTATTATTATTATTATTACTATTATTATTGTCAACCTGACAATTTTCATCCGGCAGCAGTTGAGCCCTCCTCAGCCTTGCTTCGAAGTCGGTCAAATCCCTCTGGAGTTCATCAAACTGCCTTTAAAGTTCCTGCAAGGACTAGATATGAACCTCTTTGCACGAATCTGGATCAGCCATATAGTAGTGTAAGTAGAGTAGAATGAACGAGTGAGTGAGGAGTAAGAGGCGGTCGGAGGGACCTATTTATAAAATGATTGAATTGGAAGGGACTGAACTTAGTCAAACAAAAATCTACGACTGTTCATATCTCTTAATTAAATAAAACTGGTGACTTTTCGAATATGTAAATTAAAAAAAATTGGATCTAAATACAACATTGTATCTTTTTATTGTATTTTGGAAAGAGACAGATTGGTAATCTGTTGTAAAATATATTTCACCTATCAGATAACTTACAATACAACATATGGACAATCTGTTACAACGGATAGATTTATCAGTTTGCTTTTCCACCAGTTGTGGCATCTGTTGTACTTGTTAGTCATCTGTTTTTTCAATTTCATCGAGAATAATCAATTTTTCTACACACTTCTTGGCCAAACTCGATTTTTGCTCTTGGATTGCTTCTCTTTTTTTCTTTGCAACCTTCAACCAAATTAAATTTTTGCTATTGGATTGATGGAAAAAATTGAATTTGGAGGCCAGCTTGAAGGATGCAAAGAAAAAAAAGAGAAGCAATCCAAGTGCAAAAATTGAGTTTGGCCCAGAAGTGTTTAGAAAAATCTATTGCTCTCTATGAAATTGAACAAAAAGGTGACTAGCAAGTGCAACAGACGCCACAGCTGATGGAAAAGCAAACTGATATATCCATCTGTTGCAACAGATTGTCCATATGTTTTATTGTAAGTTATCTAACAGGTGTAATATATTTTGCAACAAATTATCAATCTGTCTCTTTCTGAAATACAATAAAAAGATAAAATATTGTATTTAGATCCTTTTTTTTAATTTACATATTTGAAAAGTCACCAGTTTTATTTAATGAAGAGATATGAACATTCATGGCTTTTTATTTGACTAAGTCAAGTCACCACCACTTCCAATTCAATCATTTTGTCATTGTGGTTGTTAAGCTCAGTATAGAGCTCTTGATCTTTTGTGAGTTTGTCAATGAGGACTACTCTCTTTCTTGGAAGCTTTCTTATAATACTTCTCTTGGTCCTTATTAGCTTTACGCAAGGTCAAAGAGAAGTATGGAAGGTTCCCTTTGAGTTTTTCCAAGGCAAGCGCTCTCTCGGCTGATAAATCCTGTGCTGCCGCATATATGGATAGTGCAACACTCAATGCAGAATAGTTTTCTGGTAGAAACAAGTCTTGAGAAGACATAATCAGTAATCTATCAATATCAACTTTCGCTTTGTCAAGCAATTCTGTTGGTATCTTGTCTTCTACGGAGAAGATTGAATAACAGAAAAGCCAAGTGATTGAGATCGTTTAATCTATTGGCTAACTCGAGCAAAGACATCTTCTGGATTATCAAACTTCACAAGGCAGTCTGGTGGTTCAATAACATCAGATGTCTTGTTTCCGATATTAGCTAATGATGAGGAGATTTTGCCTTCCTCATCATACTGAAAAGAAAAAGCAATCAAAATTAGATGGAGTATCTCTACATAACGGAGCAAGATTAACTAAATCTAGCATTCAGTTTTTTCTTTCTATTTCCCACCCCTTTTTATCTTCTCACCTTTATTAGATCCAAACTTTTTCTTTTTTTGAATACTTGATAATGCCTTGGAAATTGCTTTCTTTCTTCTTTTAACCTTAATCTCTAATGGAGTGAATGAAACTAAAATTCTCTTTGATCGAATGATACTACTGTTAGATATCAATTTCTTTACATCAGCAGTTAATGTATTAACAGTATTAATCACACCATCATGTTTTGCCTTGCACTCTTCACATTTGCATGCACAAGATAAGAAAGGAGGGGCAATATTGATCATTCTTCTACAATATAGAGGACAACATATCCGTTATGCAAAAGTCTACACCGTCACGCTAAATGCTTGCCACAACGAAAGTTTATAGAAGGCATGATAAATAAACATGAGCAACATCCGACATTAAATCTTAACAAAGTATCAGAACCATATTCATGGTCCCTCAGTCTTATCAGTTTAGACCTACCAAACTTAACTATAAAATTACAAATATATTGTTTGAATGATCTATGACTAATCGGCAAAAACAACATTCACAAAATCAGTGTACTCTATGTGTGTTTCCACAATAATATTATCAGTAATACATACCTCCCATATATGAAGTGGTTCCATCTGCATGTAGCTTATTCCTCCGAACCTATCTTTACTGCATCCTCTTGTGATGGTCAGGAAAAAGTTGATCAACTTTCAGTTCCTTTTATATCTATAAAGAAGGAAAAAAATTATGTCACAGAAAGAGAATTATCCTTCTGTTGCAACAGATGTAAAGTCTGTTGCATCAGATAAGGAGTTTGTTGTGTCAGATGTGGAGTCTGTTGCGTCAGATGTGCAGTCTGATGCAACAGATATGGAGTCTGTTGGAATACATAACAGCCTTGCTGGTGGTTTGATTTGTTCCAATAGTTGCTCCATCTTTTGTAACGTCAAGAACAACATAAACTACAAATAACAAATAAAAAACATCAACAACAAAGAAAACAACAACATTTGTTCCAACATCATCATCAACAACAAAGAAGCATACATCCTATGTTCCAACACCATCAACAATCAGGGACGGACCCACATGGAGTCCTTCGAGTGCGTGAGCATAGACTGAACTCGTATCAAACTTTATATATGTATATGGAAATTAAGAAAAAACGTATATAATCTAATCAGTGAGCACCCATAGTAAGATTTGTTTGGTTAGCCTAGTTGTTGTTTATGGGTGCTTAAGACTATTTATTTCTTTTGGTCTTGAGTTCAATTCCCGCTCAGAACATATTTTTTTAATTTTGATAACCAACTCTTCCCTCCTTATTCACTTTAAACTTTCTTTTATTTTTTTCTCCCTTACTCCTTGTGTTGATTGTTTGGATTCCACTATTTTTAAGCTAAGAAGCATCCACCGTCTAAAAAACCTGAATTCGCCACTGTCAACAACACCACACCATAAATTCAAACGATGCCAACCCCACCAACAACATCAATAATAGCATCAACAATAAAGAAACAAACAAAATACCTAAAAAAAATGATACTGCCAACAAGGCTTTTAAACTTCTCCCAACAAATGACTTTTTTTTGTATCTTGTAATAAAAATTCTCGATTTGTTTATTCAACAATTAAAAGTTCCTTCAAATTTTTTAAATAAATATGATATGGAAAATGGTAATTAAATAAAAAAAAGATGTAAATAACTTGCAAGAAGAAGACGAGAATGAAAGAGCAATAGTGAATCATATCATACCTTAATATCAAAAGGGGTCAAAACAACAATTTCAGTCGAGGAATCTATGATATGGATATGGATCAGTTTAGATCCGAACGAAAATTTATGAGAAAGAGGAGAGAAAAAAAGGTCGTGATAACCCTAAAGAGGATAAAAAGAAAAAAGATAGAGACGAATAAAATAAATTTAGGAATAAAGGAGAGGAGAGGAGAGGAGAGATGAGATAATTCTAATTTCTAGATGTATTACTCGTAATATTAAATGACTAAACAAAGTGTATGTATTCAAATTTATATTTTCAAAGCATAATTAATAAGGCTAATTTGATAGTAAAATAAACCCCTAATTAATATTTTCTTAATGGGTGTGCCAAGTCAATATGAAACGGAAGAAGTATTATGGGTTTCAATATTCATTAATTAATATTCATAAATAATTTGAGGGGCACGAGGAAGAAAATGGGTGACATTGAAAAGACATGACAAGACTATTCAATGAGATTTTTGAGTTATCCAAGAAACATTTTTTACCTCCTTTAGTAGTACTACTACTTTATCTACTAGGACAGTAGCTTGCTTTAAAATTAAAAGAAAAAAAAATTCAAACAGATATGTCGTCTGTTGCAACAGATTTAAATATCTGTTTGAAAAATTCCAACAGATCAGTTATCTGTGATAACAGATGAAAATGTCCATTTGATAACTAAATTAGAAATGTCATTTGTTACAACAGATATCAATATCAATTTAAAAATTTTCAACAGCTCAGTCATCTGTCATAACAGATGCAAATGTCTATTTGATAATTAAATCAGATATGTCATCTGTTGTAACAGATATTGTTATTTATTTGAAATTCTCCAATAGCTCAGTCATTTGTTGTAATAGATTTCATTACAATTGATTTAGGTGGAACTAGGGAAGAAAGAATGAGCTCCTCATTAACTTAATGTTAAGATTAATAATAGTACCTACATCGATCTAGGTGGAAAGAGGGATGAATGAATGAGCTCACAAGGTCAACTACAAATCCAATTGAGTCGTTGCATTTGCATTCATCTCGACCCGAGTCGTTGATCGATCACTTTGAGTTGAAATGAGTTCTCATTAACTTAATGTTAAGATTAATTATAGTACCTACATTGATATAGATGGAACTAAGGATGGATGAATGAGCTCAAAGGGTCAACTACAACTTCAATTGAGTCTTTTGGCAATTGCATGATAAGACGGTACTGCATTTCTCCCGACAAGAGTCATCGATCGATCACTCTGAGATAAACCAATTCTTACTACCTTATATATTCAAATAATACCTTAATTGAATAATCTGGGACTAGGGGTGAGTTCTCATAGGGTCAACTACAACTTCAATTAAGTCTTTTGGCAATTGCATGATGAGACGGGACTGTGTTCCTCCCGACAAGAGTCATCGATTGATCACTCTGAGCCTAACTGATTCTTACTACCTCATATGTTCAATTAATACCTTAATTGATTAATCTAGAACTAGGGGTGAGTTCTCATAATGTCAACTACAATAGATGACAACGCCTATTTAATAATTTACAACAGATGGGTAATCTATTGGGACATTGACTTAATTCATTTGATAATTTATAATAGATGGGTAATTTGTCACAACAGATACTTAGACTGTTTGATAGTTTACAACAGATTCATGGTCTGTCTCAACAAATGATGTAATATGTTTGATAGTTTACAATAGATGTGTAATATGTTGCAACAGATTACATAATCTGTTTGATTTGATCCAACAAAAAAGACATCTATTGCAATAGGTTGAACATTTGTTTATATATAGTTCAATTGAGTTCATATGTTAGACTAATACCTTTATTTAATGTGAGTTCTCATAGGGTCAACTACAACTTTAATTTAGTCTTTTGGCAATTACATGATGAGACGGTACTATATTTCTCCCGACCAGAGTCGTCGATCTATCACTTTGAGCCAAACCAATTCTTACTACCTCATATGTTAGACTAATACCTTAATTGATTAATCTAGTACTAGGGTACTAATACCTTAATTGAATAATCTAGGACTAGGGGTGAGTTCTCATAGGGTAAACTATCGATTAATCTAGGACTAGGGGCGAGTTCTCATAGGGTCAGCCACAACAGATGACAACACCTATTTGATAATTTACAACATATAGGTAATCTTTTGTGACATATGACAATCCATTTGATAATTTACAACAGATGGATAATCTGTCGGAACAGATGACTTAATATGTTTGATAATTTATAATAGATTCATAATCTGTTGTTACCTAATTTAATTGATAATTTACAACAGATGAGAAATCTGACGCAACATGTTGAACATTTGTTTTTTACAATTTCAATTGAGTTCATATGTTAGACTAATAGTACCTAAATTGATTAATCTAGGACCAGGGGTGAGTTTTCATAGGGTCAACTAGAGTACTCGATCAACTACAACTTTAATTATTTTTATGCAATTTCAATTGAATTACCCTTTTGGAAATTGCATAATGAGAGGGTTAAAAATTATGCATATATTTTATGATTTTAAAAATAATTAAAATCAATTCAGACCAAATTAGTATTTTCAAAACTACTTGTCATTCTTTTCTAAAATACAAATCAACCCATACAAAACGTTTTATCATTTTAAATCTCGAGGTCTCGCTCTTTCTCTCTCATTCTCACTCAACAATACAGTTCAGACAACAGCTACTCAATAAATTTGCTCAACCCTCCACAACAGATCACTTTTCTTCTCATTTTTGACTACATAGGTGTTATTTTTGACTTCATTCTTGCTTGTATCAGTCATTTTCTTTGTCTTTGTAGGAAATAGAGTTCGAGAAGAGCTCTATATTTGTTATATTTTTCTAAAAATAAGGGCTTTTAAGTTAATGATGAAAAATAAAACTTTTAGTTGTATTATCTTCGAGAATGGATTTACAATTTTGAGTTTTGATGGTGAAATCGTAGGAAGAACTCGAGAAATCCCTAGTTTCCATCGTAGTGTTTCTTTAACTGTTGTGGTATTATTGGATAGTGTTTGTGGTGTTGGTAGTGGTGGTGGTGGTTTTTGTGGTTTTCGTAGTGGCACTGGTAGTGGAATTGGTTGGTGGTGTTTGTGGTGGCTGTCAGTGGTGTCGGTATTCGCGGTGTTTGTTTGTTTGTTGGTATTGGTTGGTGGTGTTTGTGGTGGTGGCTGTTGGTGTGTCGGTATTCATGGTGTTTGTAATATATTTTTTAAACTCTATGCATACATCAATTGTAATATAATTTTTGTTTTTCTTTGTCTATAGGTAAAACATGTCTCCCAAAGGAAAAGAAAGTGAAAGTGGATCAACGTCTGACCGCTAAAAAAAAGGCTACAGTATAGAGGGATTTAGAGGAGCTTCCTGAATAATCTTAATCAGGGAAAAGTGAAGCTGAGAAGAGATGTGAAAACAACATTGAGGGAGGTGGACAAGGGTCCCTAGATGGTGATGAAGAAAATAAAAGTAAGAAAGAGGAGGAATTGAAGAGTGAGATAGATAAAGAGGATGATCATCAACATGATGATAATAGATCACCGATGGGGCGTGAATTAATATCGACATCCCAGCATGATCCTGTCAAAACTTTTAGTATTGATAGGTTTCAAGTTGCAATGCCGATAAATGACCCATAAGGAAAACAACTAACTGGTCAAATTGTACTTAAATGTCAGATGGGGAAAATTTTTGAACATTTTATGAAAATTATGAAGCACGAAAATATAGGCGGAATTTTTAAGAAGAGATGCGTTGGACGCTTTCTTGAGCTACTTGAGGACCTCTCTGCCCGTATTCGTTTCCTTATGACGATGGTATATGATCTTCTCAAGCGTAGGATCAAGTATGCGGGGGATGATAAAGATTGAGAGAAGAGGGCAAAAAGAAGATGGATAAATTCTTGATCAACTACTGTGGCATGCCCATTTGTTTTAGCTTGCAAGAGTTTGCCATAGCGACGGGCTTAAGATGCCATCATCCAAAAGGACCACCACCCGACAAAAGATCCAAGGCAATAAAATGCGAGGAAAAAATAGATGAGTTGTTTGACATTCCTTGACGTGGCTACAAAGTATCAAATTTTTTGACAGATCTCGAGGATAAAACCATACCAGAGAAGTACAGGGAGAAATTGTGTTTAGTTTGGTTTACCCATTTAGTTATATTGGCAAGAGACGCCAACAAGGTCATAAAAGATGATTTGTTGGCGCGTTATGAGGATTTTGATAAATTCAACAATTATCCCTGGGGATATGACAGCTTCTACTTGACTGTCCAATATTTACTGATAAAGCTATCCTTAGGAACAACCACATTATAGGGCTTTCCTTGGGATTTCATGGTAAAATTAATCACTAATTTTACTCATCCATTAATTTATATTGAATATAGTTATTGTGAATTTTTTTTGGCTTGCTTCCTATTTACATTTTTTAGGCTTGGGCATTTGAAGCCATTCCTCCCCTCCGAAAGCAGTTAATGGATTACCCGGATGAGGTTTCTTATCCAAGGATGTTTAGGTGGTTGGCTGCAAAGAGCAACACCAATATTAAGGAGGTTGATCTCTTTAACCCTCCGGATGATACAATACGTCTTCTTCAAGTAAAATAATTTTGCTCAAAGATAAGAAAGATATTGAACAGATGTTATATCTGGTGCAACAGATGTTATATCTGATGCACCAGATGGGACATCTGTTGAGATAGGTATATCTTGCATCAGATTACCCATCTGTTGCTTTGGTTCTCTGAACCCGACTCCTAAAAGATTAACCATCTATTGCAAATGATGCAACAGATGTGTAATCTTATAAAATATTATTTATCTGTTGCGACGTACAGATTATCTGTTGCATAACAGATTACCCGTCTTGTGCAACTGTTGCAACAGATGATTGATGTTTTGCATCAAATTATCTATGTGTTGCTCTGTTTTTCTAAACCAAACTTAAATGGATTTTAACCATATACTGCAAACTATGCAACAAGAGGGTCTTTTTTTTTAAAAAATGTAGCCCAACTGTGAAAATTATTAAATTATATGATTTAAATGCATCTGTCTTTTTTTCTTTTTATAGGTTGTGCATCCATGGATCGTGCCTACTGAGGGGAGTCGGTGATGACTTCTTATATTACTCTAGGTCATGTTGATACTATAGCAGACCCAACGGTGGAGTTAATGAAGAAGGAATTGGCTGGAGCAACAACCATAAGAAGAGCAGTTAGGCAAGGTTAGCCTAATGTTGAGGCTCTTCATGACCAACCTTTTACTAAGGCAGATTCGGGTGCTTCTTCTGGCAGAGTTGTTGGTGTTGGTGGCAGGCATGCTGATGCTGCTACCACTCATGATGATGAGCATGTTGATGCTCAAGAAAGAATAAATATGTTTGAAAACACCCATTTTTGCCCTTACACAGGTCCCTCTCATCCCTCTTCACCCTCGTGTTCTCGTTGCGAATGTGAAGAGTGCAAGGACAGCCAGGATAAACTCTTTGAAAAAGTAGAGGCTATCTCTAAAGTTATCGAGGAATTCAAATATAAGAGGTGTGTCATACTATCCAAGAAGGTGAGGTAGCCACACACTCCTACAGTGTTGTTTAGGAGAAAGAAAAGAGTAATTAGAGATGTACTCTCCGATCGAAAATAAAAAAAATTACAATTCCTCCCTCTCCAAAAGCTATTGAAGTTTAGGGGCCAGTTAAGAAGGTGGACATATACGTGAAACTTGGTGCTGAAGAGAAGAGGGATCTGCGACAGGCCAAGAATGCCAAGCCAGGCGCACCAGATTATCCCAGGCCTTCCTTTCCCCCTTAAGACTTCCAGACTATGACTGATATGCGTATGTCGTACGAGGACAAGGAAAGTTTACTTTTCCTAACCTAGCCCTTCTAATCTACCCTATGAAGAAGAAACTACGCAACAGCTGGGTATACTGGTGCAGCTGGTAGTGGTTCTATTGCAACTTATTATCCATCTGTTGCATAAGTTTCGTTGGATGAGCCCTATGTAACAGATGGACCATCCGGAGCATATTCACTATTACTAACCTATTTAAAAATTGATTTCTTATCTCATAGCATGTTGACATAATTCTTTGCCTCATGAGGAAAAGGCCATTAACGTACCGGGAAGCTATGACGTTGCCGATAGGATAATGGACCTCAACTTCTGCAAGAAGTTTAAGCATAGGTACGATAAACTCAATGGGGAGGCTTTATCCCTTGGTGTGGGACTTGATTTCCTAGTTCCTCCATTGGTCTTGGATGAAGAAGAAATGATAAAATATGTTAGAGGGGATAGGCCAAATCCACACGGTAAGAGTTGGACCGAGGCAAAAAGGATTCTTGCAGTCATTAGCGTGAACGACATACATTATCGAGCTATTGAGATACCACTCGAGGTGGGAAAGATCAATGTTTGTAACTCCAACGTACCTCTCGTCGACGATTTCGATCTTTTTCTCCTCATGGAGCTACTAATGGTGTTGTTGCCTATCTTGTTGAGGGAGAGTAAACTGATGAATCATTTTCCAAATGAAGTGTTGATGAAGAAATCATGGAATTTTGAAGGTCGAAACAAGGGAATGATCCTTCCAAAAAATGATGCCGCTAAAGCGAGTGGCTCGCACGCTCTTGCACACATCGAATATTTTCTGACCAGCATAGAAATGGCCGAGCTAATGACTTTTCTGTGCGACAACGCTGTGGTAAACTTGGAAGAGGTATGGGCTTATGGGGTACTAACTGGACGCTTGAAGCTTGTGAAAATAGAAGAGCCTATGAAATAGAAATTTTTAATTTCAAGTCACCCTTCACTTTTTTACATGTACATGTAGTGGCAATAAATTTTTTCTGATGAAAGTTGAGTTTTTTATAATGCAATAGATTAGATTGTCAATCTGTTGTAAAATATATTTAATCCATTCTGGGAGATAGTTTATCTGTTGCAATAGGTTGGTCATCTGTTGCATTACGCCGATATTATTTCTATGAATAATCTAATAATCTAAGTCTAATCTATTGCAACAGTGGGAAGACTTGTTTAATAATTTCCAACAGATGACCTAAATTTTACAACATATTCCTAAATCTTTTTGATATTTTCCAACAGTTACGCTTGAATATCCATGTGCCCGACAACACCAAACCAGTAGCAAATACACACACCACCATGAAAATTTCAGCAATTAGGCTTGAATATCCATGTGCCCAACAACATCAAATCAGTAGCAATAATGACAACAATGTAGTATCTTCTTGCTCGATTTTGTTTCTCTTCAGAATCCTTGACTTTGTTCCACAAACCCCAGATTACACGATTTGCTTGTGAAGGGTGTCGTTCTTCATACCAATCAAAGTAATCGCATCCACCCAATTTCTATAAAAAAGAGAACACAAATTACAAAACAATTATAAGTCAATAATTAATCAACTAATTAAATAAAAAAAATATTACCTTTGAAATCTGACAAGTAAAAAACCTACGACCCAGATTTTGTTGAGTCCAAGAAGTCTTTAACAGAGCTTCATGACCGCACTTACATAAAATACAGTGGAAGATGCGCTCAACATTATCAAGCTCAGTTGGAAAAAATAAAAGAAATAATTTGAAGAATTTGGATAGATAAAAGAAAATGATGACGAAGAATAAAATTTGGGAATTCAAATTTAAATTTTAGGAGGAAATGAATATATAATACAATGGAGATAAAAAAATGACCGTTGGGGGCCAAGTGATGGCAAGTCAGTGAAATGTGCCAGACCGACACATTTGATGCTTATTTTATTTTACGTGTTTAAAATGAGCACTGTCTACTTGATGCCTATTTTATTTTAGGTGTTTGAACTGAACACCGTCAATGGGTTGCGCCTTTTTTATTTCAATTCAATTTACTTTAACCTTTTTACACGTAGTGACAATTTTTTATGTCCAACAAAATTTGAATTTTTATAATGCAACAGATTCTCCATCCGTTGTAACAGTTATTCTACCTGTTCTGACATATAGTTTATCTGTTGCAATAGGTTGGTCGTCTGTTGAATTATCTCGATGTTTTTATCTAAGTCCATCTGTTGCAACAGTGGGAAGACGTGTTTGATAAATTCCAATAGATAACCTACCTGTTGCAACATATGTCTAAATCTGTTTGATTTTTCTAATAGATGTGTCATCTGTTGCAATAGATGCATTATCTGTTGCAATATTTGAATCTAGTATTCCTTTTCAATTAATAAGTTCAAATCTAAAGAATAAATAAATTTGTAGACAAAATAAAATAAATCGAAGCCATCATAAATTAGCTGAAATAAGTCAACGAATAAATAAAATGTAAAAAAAATTGTTATGGGTATAGATCTTAACAAATACATCAACAAAAATTTAGGTATACTGCCAAGGATTGCTTTGACAGGCTCAATCTATAAAGAGCTACTCAGTATGGACAAGTTGTTCTTCATCCGGTGCTATGGAATTCGGCTTTGCTCATCGTGGATCTTTATTGTCGCTTACGTATGATTTTTGCGCTTTTTGTTCTCCGTATTTCCATAAAAAAGTAGCATATTGTCAATGCTATTCAGCAGTAGCTTCTTCTACATCCACCTAGAAATCCGGAATTGGTCAATGCTAATCACGATGATACAACAAAATGGAAAAGGATAACTCATCTCTTTTAGCAAATCAAATAGGTCTTTCTTCTGTTTTAAATTATCCCAAATAGATTATATTTCTGTTGCAATAATGAATCAACTGTTGGGACAAATTTCTACATGAGGAAGAACCTATATGATAATTTCCAATGTATGAACCATCCGTTGCTATATATGAATCATCTGTTGCAGCAGATAGGCCATCTGTTGGTACAAATAAAAGCGGTACGAAGAGCTGTTTGATTTGCTAAAACAAATGAGACATATGTTTATCTGGTGCAACAGGTTAGTCAACTGTTGCAACAAATGTATACATCTGTTTGATAATTTTCAGCAGATGTGTCATCTGTTAAAACAGATATGTGTCTGTTTGTTTTGTCAGTTGGAAGACATATAATATATTCACCTTCTCTAACTCGTGTTGCTTTTCTTTGGATATTGTACGTTGCTCAGTGAAACACACAGACAGAGGAGTTACAATTTTGCTTTTTTGGATGCTTGATAATGCCCTAGAAATCACTCTCCTTCTCCTCTTAGCCCTAATCTCTAATGGAGTGGATAGAAATAAAATCCTCTTTGATGGAATGAGACCCCTCTTAGATGTCAATTCCTTTACAGAAGCAGTTAATGCATTAATAGCATTAATCACTACATCATGTTTCGCTCTGCAGTCTTGATATTTGCATGTAGAACATTCGCTTGGAGAGGCACAATCTGTATAACCAGTATGATCATACTCATAATGGTTTGCTTTAAATACTGTAAGAGGAGCATCATTAGCACCAACAGCAGCACCACTACGACCACCAACAGCTCCATCACCACTAAGACCATCAACAACAATAAGCCCACCCTCTAAAATTATTTTTCTTGTAATGGCTGTTGCTCCAAACAATTTTATTTTTATTCTGTCGATGACCTTAGGGTCTGATAAAGTTTGCACAGACAGTAAAGTTAGAAAAAATGGCAAATTAAACTCTCGATTGGTCGAAACTAGCGACAGATGCACAATCTAACATAAATCATTACATATATTAGAATGATGATTAGATCATTAAAAAATCATTAATTAAATAAAAAATTAATTATAATTATACTTACTGCATTTTTCGGGGGGTTGAAGAGATCAAGAAATTTTACATTTTTATCAGTTTTGACCGACAACCATCTCAAAATTCTTGGACAGAAAACTCCTTCCTGGTAGTTCACTTGTTGTCTCAAATAAGGAATGACTTCAAACGCCCAAGCCTATAAAATAACGCCAATAAATCAAAACCATTACTGAGTGAAAAAAATGAATAATATCATAATAAAAGAAAGAAACATTTACTATGAAAGCCCATGGGAAGCCATATAAGTTGACTGTCTTTGGCCCTAACGGAGTCAATAAATATTTGACAGCCATTTTGAAGCTTTCATACTCCCAAGGATAGCTGTTAAACGCTTTAAGATCCTTGGAGAGCTTTATTAAATCGAGGCTTATATTGTTGTTAACGTCTCTCGCCCAAAGAATATTATGTACAAACCAAAATAAGCACAATGACTACGTGTGCTTCTTTGAAAGTCCTTTACCTTTTAATACTTTTATCAAATTTTTGTTTTTGAAGATTGGACCAACAATGGACACCAGGTCATCATGATCACATGACTTGCCTTTGCATTTTTTGGGTGTTTGGGGTGCTCTTTTTGGGTTAGAATAGGTATAACTTGAGAAGGAGGATAATATTTTGTCCAGTAACTATGGTAAACTTCTTAACAAACAGGCATGCCACAGTAATTTATCCATACCTCATCCATCTTATCTTTGTTTTCATACATAAATCTACGCTTGAGAAGTTCATATACTATTTTTATTTGGAAGCGAGCATTGTTGTCCTCCGACAAATCAAGATATTTCCCAAAGCAGCTGTCCCTGAAATAAGCATCCAATTTTTATTCTTGAAGTATTTTTCTTAAGGTGTCGAAAGATTTTCCCATGGCTGACTTAACCACGAAATCACCCGTTAAATCTGCGGCACCATCGCACTGAATTCTCACAAGATAACGATCAATGCTGAAGGATTTGACTAACTCTTAGGTGGAAGGGCTATTAGCATCCGTATCGTCTCTTTTGAAATATTTCCCCTCCCCGTGTTCATCATATTCTGCTCCCGATTGAGATAAAGCTTGTAAAGCAAGCTCATAGAGTGGTCGATGTAGCCTAGCTAGTTCACTTATTCCTTTACTTAGACTTGATTCAGTTTCTGTTCTTTTGGGAACCATATTATCTAAAATTAACAGGAACATAAAATAATATATTATTATTGATTAATTCATCATTAAAAAGGGATAACAGTAAATCAAACAAGCAAAATAGTAAAATAACAGTTGCAATAGATCACCGATCTGTTATACCAGGTAGTATATTTATTGCAGCATATAACCAAACGGTTGCAGCGGATGAGTAACCTATTGCAACAATACAAAATATATCACTCATATTTTAAGACAGATAAATGGTCTGTGCAATAGATCACACAACTGTTGTGACATTATCTGTTGCAACATATGAGTGATCTATTGGAATAGTTAAATAATCCGTAGCAACGACTTAGTAATCTATTGTGATAGTACAAAACATATCACTCATCTGTTGAGAAAGATGAATGGTTTGTGCAATAGATCACACATCTGTTGCAACATATGAGTGATATGTCAGAGCAGTTAACTAACCTGCAGCAATGACTGAGTAATCTATTGTGACAATACAAAAAATATCACTTATCTGTTGAGAAAGATGAATGGTATGTGCAACAGGTCACATATCTATTGCAACACATGAGTGATCTATTAGAACAGTTATCAACGGTTAATATTATTTAGATTTCTTCCAACAAAGGGTCGTCTATCACAGCAGATGAATGATCAGTTGGAAAAATAAAGTCTTGGACATTTTCTGTAGGAAGAGTTGATAGGATTTTATCCAACAGGAGGTTCATCTGTTGCATCAGATCATTAATCTGATGGTTCTTCCATTGTACCAGATGGTTAATTAGTTGCATCAAATATTTTATCCGATGCTTAATCTGTTGCAACATATGGTAAAGCTTTTGCATCAGATAGTTAATCTGTTGTATCAGATTATTAATCTGTTGTATCAGAATTGTAATCTGATGGTTCCTCTAGTGCATCAGATGGTTGATCTGTTGCATCATATGATAAATCTGTTGCATCAGATAGTTAATATGTTGCACCAGATGGGTAATCCGTTAGAGGAAATAAAAAACAGTAGCAAGTTTTGTTCAATAAAAAAACAACAATTTCACCATTTTTACCAAGAATAAGAACAGAACAAATCAACCTAAATTGTCTTTTTATTTTTATAAACACAAATAATAAAAATCAAACTTCAAAAAAATGCAACAAACAACAAAATATCATAATTCACTCCGAAAAGAGAAGAGAAGAAATACCAGAAATTAGAGTTTTATTCAGACCTCATTTTAAATTAATGCAACAAATATTGAAATTATTAACCAATACTATAAGACAAGTTGGCTCAAGTTCCTCGTTTTCTTCAAAACTAAGAAGGCCATAAATTTTTACTTGTAAAAGAAGAAAAGGAACGATGAAGAATTCAAATCTGTTGTGGCTGGAGAGCAAGGTTGTCACACCGATTGAAGGTTGAATTCGAAAAGAAACTCGAAGCCCAACTATTTGTAGTCGGATGTTGAAGTCACCGAGGATTGAAATGAGAAATTTACAGAACAGTTGGTTGGGAGAGAG
>NC_061113.1:214448069-214451426 GCF_002878395.1 Capsicum annuum
ATATAACATGCTACTTAGAAGAGGAGGGAACTTTTGAGGTATTTAGTGATTTTTTGAGAAAAATATTAATAACTGAGTGACATTATTATCTTAGCGAAAATGAAAAGTGATTTTTATAAGCGACTCTAGAAACATTGATAACGATCCAAGCAAATGACTCTCGAAAAAACTGAAAGTTTAAGTAATGATAAAAGATTTCTAAGCATGAAAATTTCTTCGTAATAAATTAATATATTTTTTAAAATAAAAGAATAAGAATATACTTTTGACTCAATAAGTTTGATGATTTAAATAGATCTACTATTAAAAAAATAATTTAATAACATGACCTACCAATTCAAATCCATGATCCTTAATTTTAACTCTATTATTCATTTCCATGCATTGGAATTGTTTTCAATGTATTGGAAAATGGTTATTAAATAAAGTAATATTAGAAATTCAAATTTAAGATGAAAAGGCCAATAATATCTAAAAACTAACTAGTTTATAGTGTGAATATGACTTTTTACTATTGTGGTCAAAAAGTTTTTTCCTTTTAAAAATATTTAAACCAACAAAAAGAGGATAAATTGATTTTTTTTAATACCAAACACACCTTTATTTTTTCAAAGAATTAAGATCTTTTGATCACTTACAAAAATAACAAAAGGAAAAGATTTTTTCAAATCTTTATTACTATAAAATGACAATCTCTTTTGAAAATGACAGAAAATAAGAATAAAATTATAATTAACCTGCAAAATCAATTAGACACAGAGGGAAAAGAACTTGTGGGCAAAGTCATGACAGTCAAGACGGGGTAGCTGACTTTAGTTAAACTTAATTAAGCAGAATATCAATTTAGTTCCAACTTCTTTTAAAGGACTAGCAACAACCACACTCCTACTTAAGTAATATTATATTGATGAAATTAAAAGTATACTAATTAATACTAATAATTGTTCAATTAAAAGAAATATAGATGACTTGTTTTAGACCGCAAGCACAAAGTTAGACAAGATTCTTAGATGATTCTTTTTGTATTGTATGTCTTGTCGTCAGTAACGGAGTCAGGATTTTCATTGAAGGGGTTCAAAAATAAATATACAAATTAGTCGAAGGGATTCAACATCTACTATACATGCATAAAAAATATTTTTAATCATATAAAAATAGTATAATTTTTCATCGAAGGGGGTTCAGATAAATCCCCTGGAGCAAAGGTAGCTCTGCATCTGTCTGTCGTGAAGAGTCTTCAATTTTTTTTTAATTATTTTTTTAACTGTGTATCAAGTCAAATAGCATCATATTAATACGGAGAACAACAAATCTAAGGGGGTTATATATGTATTCAACCTCACTGTACTATATGGTTGAGAAGTGGGCTAACAAGAAAATGACTAACCTGAATTTCGAATCTTGGTTAATTCTTTATCATCTGGTCTTCTTCTCTTGGGTAAATTAAATAGTGGAAATGAAATGTCGTCAACCTTTTATTTCATAGGTTTTTGTGTTTTATGACAAATGTCGAATTGTTTAAAAAGTGAAAAATTACTTCAATTTTCCTTAACTACTTTCATTCTATATCGAGCAAATGCATAAATTTTTCCTTCACTTTTTGCTGCATTTTAGTTGACTACTTTCTATTTTGGTATGATAGTACGATCTATCTTCTACAATTGCAATCCCCCCACCCAAACTCTTCAAATTAATATGTAGTGTTACTTCATATTATTACTACTACTAGTATAGTGTACGTGTGCCTTATATCAATCAATAAAATTTCACAAAATCATAAAGATAGCAGTTGACTTCAAAATAAATATTATACTCATTTATTTGCGCGCATAATATAGTTTGACAAAAAACAAGCGATTGGGAGCATTCAAATTATCTCTTGGGAATCTTATACTAGTATATTTAGTATCACACACGAGTAACATAATATTTTTTAGAACAACTAATTACATACAACAAAAAAAATCATGTCTTTTCAGGACAAAGCTAAAGATTTCGCACAAACAAGGAGGAAAAAATCAAGAATGTGAAATATGAAAACGCGGGTGGAATAAGAATTACAAGAGTCTAATTTTAAGTTGAAATAGTAACTAATCCGTTCATTTATGATGAGCCCTTTACTGATAATTTTTTAATCTTCATTTTCCGCATGTTTTTTGCGTGCCTCAAGAGCAACATCTACTTCCGTTAACAGGCAATTTAGTTTTTCAAAAGCTTTACAAGACAATGAACAAACACTTGTGATATGATTTTTCTATTTTTTCTCTTACTATATATTTTATGACTTATCGTTACTGACCAACCCTATCATGCACATAATATGACATGTCGAGGAAGTTCTCAGACAGTTTTTTTTTATAAGTCAATCGACACATAAATGACTTATTATATATAAGCAAGATACAAAAAAAAATTATCAATACCTCTAAAGTAACATGTAAATAGTTAGTACATCATAATAAACAGAATTTAGGATATCACTACCTTCTTTCTTGGTCTCACAAGTCTCTGAGCAACTTCAACAACTTTATTAACAGCTGCAATGACATCAACAGCTGTAGCTGTAACTGGTTCTTCGTGAAGAACATGTGTATGTCCAACTACAACAATAAATTCATCAATGTGACATCCCATATCACTTCATCAAATAAGAACTACATGTACAAATAGTTTATCTCATATCAAAAATAAAAAGGGTACAAGCAAATCTTCAAATACATAAATTATTACCAAAAAAGACAACTAATTATAAATTTTGCATATTTGAAGGATTCTAAATTGTGATTCAATGAATGTGTATTTCGTTGGTTTCGTCTCCTTTTAAAGCTCCATTTTCATCTAGAATCAAGAATAATGATAATAATAATTCTCACTTTCACATATTAAAGGAATTGATTTTTTGTTCTTTCTCATACATAGTAGAAAATAGATGTTGAACAAAGATAAATATAAAAACATTAAAGATGACATCACAAAAAGAGAACTTTTAATCATACCTTCTGTTCACGCATAAAATATATACAATCAACTAAACATGATACTCTACTATACAAGCAAACCACAAAATAGATGTAAAGAAGAAGAAGCCTAAGTTTCTTGTAAAGTTTGATCAAACTATTATTTAATAGAAAAGTAGATTTTTTTTTTATATATATAAAGTAAAATTCTAATTGATTTAGAAGTATTAGATGTAGATACGTAATTTTGTCCCTCCCCGAAAGCATTTTTACCGTTTACCCCATCTTACCACGTATCCGCGTGGTAATTTTTTCACAAGAAAAACAAAATAAATAACCACCTCATAATTTTATTTATTTATTTATTTATTTTTATCTTTATCCCATTTAATAAACCTAA
>NC_061113.1:214454426-214494850 GCF_002878395.1 Capsicum annuum
TTTATTTATTTATTTATTTTTATCTTTATCCCATTTAATAAACCTAACAAATTTTATCTTCTTTTAAACATCCTAACAACCCTTTCATATAAAATGAGGACACCTCACCCATATTCCTACCCCACCTCACCCCAACCTACATACCACCCCCTCACATTGTTGATTCTATTTAGCCAACCATTAACAACAAAATAAAGAGGACCCACACATATCATTCCACTGTTAACATATTGACACAAAAGAACAAAAAGAGGGACCCACAAATACATACAAGACAACAACATCTCATCCTCACCATTCCATATATAGAATACACTTATCTCTTCCACAAAAGAAAAAAAAGGACGGATAGAGAATTCGGCACAAAAAAAGGCCTCCATTCTTTCTTCCTCTTGGCAGCATATACACAGATTCCACGAAACCACTACCTGTATATACATAGACTCCAATTCCTATCTAGTAATGAATAAAAATACACAAAATCAGTAGAAAGAAAAAGTGGAGATCAGGAAAAGGAGAGAGGAAGAGAGGGACAGAAAGAGTGATTGGGCAAAAGAGATAGGGGTCACATTTCTGGTTACTGCTCCAGCGACTGTGTCACCAGAAAAATGTCAAAGCATCTCAAAATTCGACTTGACCCATTTTTTGTCGTCGGATTCGCTCGATTTGAGTCGATTCTGTGAATTTTCATGTATGGGTTTGGGTGTTTTATCGTGATTTCTATTTTGGGACGCGGAGGTCTTTGTATCGGTTTTAGGATTTTGATTTGGTTTGTCTTGATCGGTTCATCGTAACCAGTTTCGAGCTTCAATCCCTTGATACTGAGTTGGAATTGGTTCGTTGTTGAGGTTCGAATCGAAGGTTTCAAGCGTGGATTTTACCGGGTTCGATCGAAATAATACATCAATTTTGAAATCGGCATTAAGGTCCAGTCTATCTTCTCTACCTTTAATTTTACGTGATTATGAATAATTTATGAGTTTATCATGTTTGAATCCCCGTTGGTTGTTTGTTTAATGTTGGATTTGCAGGTGAAAGCTTGATTGATGAATTGCGTATAGAATTGGTTTAATCATGTGGTTAAAAATAGATTTGGGGAGTGGGAATTGAGAAATTGATAAAAAGGGCGAATTTAGATTTCTTTTGGTTTATTGTTTTTTCGTTATAAGCATGAATGTTGCTGGAACGTGATAGAATTATGACATGTTAAAATGGATAGGCAAATAGTAGGTTTGGGTAGGCAAATTTAGAACTCGTGGAATGTTGAATGTTGAAAATGTGTGTTGAATGGCTCGGTTTTATGGTTTTTGGATTAAATGTATTCATTTGGCTGGGGAATGCCCCGAGGTTTTATATACTTATTTACCGGGGAATGCTTAGAGGTATCTTGTACTCGGAGGACATTCGCGATGAAGGCCCGAGGCGTCGGGCAAAGCATTAGTTTAGGATTAGTTTAGAATAGGATTTACATTTCCTCATTTTTTTTATTTTGGACTGTATAATTGGACTGAACACTAAATTTTGGATTTGTTTTGTTTTTATGTGTTTGATTGTTTTATGTGTTTTTTGTGTGGTTTATACATTTGTAATGTCAAATTAACTGATACACTCCATCAAGCGACCGTGGTCAAACCACGGGATCGAGGGGCGCCTAACACCTTTCCCTCGGTCAACAGAACTCCTTAGTTGGAATTTCTGTTCACGGATCAGTTATAGAGTCAAAACCATTTTGAAAAAGATTTCCAAAGGTGACTTGGCACACCGGATTATGCCAAGTGGCGACTCTGAGTTTTGAATATAAAAAGTCCTTTTCGAAACAAATCTTCACTTTTGTCACTTTAATAATAAAAACCCTTTCAAAACTTAAAATTCAATCCTTTCAGTTAAAAAAGGGGTGCGACAGCTCTGGCGACTCTGCTGGGGATTTTTCAGAATTCGAGCTAATTTTTGGAGATGTATCGGCTTGGTTTGACATTATGGGTGTATAGACACTGTTTGTGTTGTTTTGTGTTATTATTTGTTGTTTATTTTATCATTGTTGAGTGCCTACGTGCTACGTATTTGCAGTTTTTTTTCTTGCGTGTTACCGTTTTATATCTGACGTCATGTGCATAATTTGCGTTAATTTTTTCTGCAACAAGTCCTGGTGTGCACGTCATGCGCATGAACTCTAGTTGAGTCACCCTTATTTTAGGAGGGGGAGCAATCGGACGTATGGAGTGGGTGGAAAGCAAAGCAACCACTATCGACCATATGCTCCCCCGAACAACCTTGTTAGTAAAACCTAACGTAGGTTAGCCTTTAGGTCATACTTATGTGCATCATATTGAGACCTAGCCGGGACCATTTGATTCTTTGTAGGTGACTCACCTCTAAAGCATCCCTATGTGCTAAATATTGCATCTTTGAGGGTAACTTGATCATTTGATGGACTGATTCGGAGAAAATATGTGTTAGATGTAAGGTGTGTTTGAAAAAAAAAAGAAAAAAAATGAGTTTCGTAGTTTTTAGAGTTCTTTATGGCTTTTGTTTTACATAATTTAGAAATTCAAAAATATATATATTTTTTTTATATCTTTTGCACTCATTTTGTGAAAGACAAAAATATCAAAAAGATTTTTCTTTGTTTCATCAGTAAGCTTCCATAATTTGAAAATTTCAAAAAGGATTTCTTTTAATAGGAACTTTTTATAAAATTCAAAAAATATGGTAGAAGTTTTATACATTTCATACAACAAAAATACCAAAAAGATTTTCTTTCATAGCTGTTGGTGTCATTTTTTATGTGAAGTGTCAAATTAAAAACTAAAAAAAAAAAATTTTGTTATGTTGTTCATCGTGTGTCTTTGGTCATGTTCAAGCTAGGGTGTAATCTGTGATTTAATCATTAATTTTCTAATCTGGACGAACTACACACCCCTGATTCTCCTCTTTCGAGATGTGAGATACGTAGGGAGCCTATTATTGGTTTGAGGATCTTATTTAAAAAAATTCAAAAAGATTTTCTTCACTCTTCATCTAGAGTAGGTGTCTTATACACTTTAAAAGCTACAAAAAGATTTTCCTTTGATAATTTCAAGTTTCTTTGTCGTATGATATTAAAAATCAAAAACCCAAAAAGATTTTTCTTTGGTAATCATAAGTTTCATTTTGTATAGGGAGTTTTAACTTGAAAAATGTAAAAAAAGATTTCATCAATTCTTTTGGCAATTTAATATTTTCTTTTCTTCTCAAAGTTTCAAAACAAAGAAAGAGAGTTGATCGACCATTTTGTGGCCAAACTTCACGAACTACGCACACCTGATTCTCCTCTCTCGGTGGTGAGATACGTAGGTGCCCTTCTTGGGTTCGGTGAACTTTTAAAATAAAAGAAAAAAAAGTGAGATTTTGAGAAAGTGTTGAACTCTAACACATTTACTATCTCTTTTTCAGTTAGTTTGAGGTGGTTGGTTTGTCGCATTTTAGTTGGTCCTCCATATTGCACCAAGTCACATAGAAGGTTATGGCCAACAAGGATACCGAATTCATTGTCACTAATCATATAGGGAGTTCGGGAAATGAGAATTTAGGAACTAATGAAGAGATTTGAAAATTAAGGCAATAAATGATAAAAATGCATCGAGCTTAGGCTAATGGGTTGCCACCCCCCCCAGTTCCCACTGATAATCTGGAATATCTTTCTAGCTTGCCTCCCATGTCACATGCACAATTTCCCATTTTTGTTGATATGACATAACATGCATCAGGATCGACTCCGGGGCAACAGTATCCAACCACTTCCAATGTTCATTTCCTCACTTCCCAATCCAAGACTACCACATACTCGGCTCCACCTGTTGTTCATGATTTTGCGACTCCACCCCCACCTGAAGCTCCTACTTTTGATGTTCATCCACAAGTTATGCCTCCCTATTCTACAAGAGAGCCTACATTGAATATTACTGGTGATCAGCATTACACTTTCAAGCCTACATTTAAGTTGATTTCACTTTGTGGTGACACTCACCCCCCTAAATTTCCTCCTAACACTGAGAAGCCTATTATGATAGAAGAACAAGAGGAAATGACCAGAAAATTGAGAAGTTTGGAACTAGCTATGAAGAACTTGCAAGGACTTGGGGGTTACAAAAGTGTCTCATATAAGGACTTGTTCATGTTTCCAGGTGTCAACCTTCCTCTTGGCTTTAAAATGCCAAAGTTTGAGAAATATGACGGACATAGGGACCCACTGGCACATTTGAGGGGCTATTGTAACCAATTAAGAGGCACTGGAGGGAAGGAAGAACTACTCATGGCTTATTTCGGGGAGAGTCTGTCAGGCCTAGCTTCAGAATTGTTTGTTAACCAAGACATCGACAAGTGGATTAGTTGGGATGACCTAGCTAATGAATTTGTGCAACAATTTCAATACAATGTGGAGTTGATCCCTGAAGAAAAATCCCTAACTAGAATGAAGAAGAAGAATACTGAGAGCTTTAGGGAGTATGCGATCAGATGGAACGAACAAATTGCTAGAGTGAAACCGCCAATGAAAAAAAGCAAAATAGTGGAGCTGTTTATTCAAGCGCAGGATAAAACATATTATCAACACTTGTTACCTACATTGGACAAGTCATTTATTGAGGTCCTTAAAATGGGGGAGATGATAGAAGAGGGAATTAATATGGGTCGTATTGTGAGTTTTGCAACATTGAAAGTGACTACCCAAGCAATTCAAAAGGGTTCAGGAAGTGTTGGGGAGACAAAGAATGAGAAAGATATATCCGCTATTGTAGTTGGACTGCGGGAACGGTCAAGAAGACCTCGTCGTCGTCACTCTCAGGCTCAAACCCAAGTTCATACCCAAACTCTACATAATCACTCCCAGAATCCATTATACTCTATTCCTCCACCTCCATATCCAATATATAACGCACAGCCATATGTTCAACCCTCATCTTACCCACAGTGGAACACACCAACCCCTCAGAGCCGTCCTCTAACTCCACAAGCATACCAAAACCCTTCTAAGCCTGATTTTTGATCCAAGCCAAATGATGAAACAAGGCAAAAGTCAAGAGATAACTTCACACCAATTGGAGAGTCGTATGCCAGTTTATTTTAGAGATTGTTATAATGGGGCATGATCACTCCTCTCCTTGGGTGCACTCTTAATCGACATTCAAGAAATTTTGATCTTAATATATGATGTGCGTATCATTTTGATGCTCAGGGTAATAGTATTGAAGATTGTCAAGATTTGAAAATCGAAATTGAAAAGGTGATTCAAGATGGATCAATTATGGTGCATAACATTAACAGTGAGGAAAGTTCTAGTCATGCTGATATGTAAACCAGTGGCTAAGTCGTCAGGCTGAGCAATTGAGAAGTCACCCCTCTTCTTACTAGGAAGGGGTCTGGTAGTTTGTTTTGTCTTCTTTTTTGTTTTTTGAATTATTTTAGGGTTGTAGTTCGGGATCTATTTTCTTTTGTCCCTTTGTCATTTATGTTCAAACCCTTCTATCTTTTATTTCAACTAAATGAATTGTCCCTTTTCCTTTGTGTTTAAATATGTGCCGTTTGTTTGTTTTCTTTATACAGTACATTTTATGTTGATTCTAGTAACATGACATGCTAGCGAAATTTTCATCCAGGTCTTAAAATCCAACTTAACCATGAAACATTGAATCATAGGGCTAAAGTTAGGAAAAACATCTAAGAAAATAGGTGGAGTGCGGAGACATTTGGTGACAAGTTGAAGCCTTTTTTGAAAATTAAGGCAATTACTTTGAGAATCACAAGAATAACTTGGTCATCAATTGAAAAACCTAGCTCACTTAGGTCAAATAGCGGATGTGTGCTCCCGAGGAAAAGAACAAAAATCAACTCCAGGAAAGCATGAGTCATTTAATGTGAGGAATGTACAACAAAAGTGGATTTGTACGTTCGACAAGTGTAGAAGAAGAGGTGACACATATGCTTGGGGCAAGTTAGTGTTGTAAAACATGTCATAAGTGATATTGACGTGTACTTTCACATTGCATGCTATTACCTGGCATTTTCAAAGATTGATATGACAAAGGCATTTCATTCTGCTATTCAAATATTGTGTCATCCTTTGTTTACCCCATTTGAGCCTTAGTGTTATTTTCTTTCATACCCCTCTTTTGGAATCAAGATAAAGTCAACAAAATTAAAAAAATATGTTGAAAAAGAAAGAAAAGATGAGTGTCAAGAAAAATAAAGTCAGAAAATTTCCAAAGAGAAAAAGAGTCGACAAAAGAAAAAAAATAGAATCAAGTGAAAGAACAAGCTGCCAGAACTACGCATGAACTGATTCTCCTCTCTCGAGGGTGAGATACGTAGGCTGCCCTACTCAGGGCTTGGTCCAACCAAATAACAATTTAGTATTTCCCAGTCAAAAGAAACTGGGGCATGAGTTGATCCTCATTGTTTGAGTTGATTCCAAAAGTTTTAAGTCCCATCCCACTTCAAGTGTCGTTTGGGCCTCATTCTATCCTTTCTTTCTAACCCCATCCAAAAGCCAAGTTACAACCAAAGAAATACCTTCAGATCAATCTTTGAGGATATTAAGGCTAAGCATTCAAGGGATATGATGATGCATTTGGGAACTACTTGTCTTCCTCAACACAAGAAAGCAAAAGAGAAATAAAAATGAGAGTCTTATTGGTGAAAAACCTCGCGGTCACCATAAGGAAATGGTGAGCCGAGAGAAAAATGAGAGAGGCTTAATGTCAAAAACCCTTCAAGGCGCCACTAGCCGAATGAGGTCTCCGAATGCACTGGGCCCAAGGAAGTAACTCAGTTTTGGGGTCATTAACTCAAGAACAATTGGTAGAAAGTTTGGATGAAAAGATCAGGCAACTTAATCCAATATGCATGGAATAATCATTAGAGTTGACTGTCATTTTTAGATAAATTTTTACTTTTTGTTTCAAATGGGGACATTCATTGTCTTTTCTTTCATTTTCATTTTTATTTTCTTGAGTCAGTTATCCAAATAAAAATCATAGTCATTATTTTTCTCTTGTCTTTGAGTCTAGTCTGTGTCAAAACAAGTGAGAAAAGATTTCAAAACTGGCTACCAGCTTCTTTAATTATACAAAGCAAGACAAACGGCCAGCACATGAAAGAAACAAGATTGTAAGTCAGAACAAGGGGTGCAGAAGGTTGTTCTCAACAGAAAATTTGGGGAAATTCAGGGAAATACCAAGGTTTAAAGGGATTGTTTGAGAAACATAGAAAATAGAGATACTGTATTTGTTTCAGAGTCACTCTTAATCATCTGAGTTTGAGTCAATGAATCAACAAGTCAATGGCATATGCTAAGGGTTGGAATCAAGATCAAATGTAACCAGCGCAGGAGCGATCATCGCGAGCCGTAAACCAGCCACCACATTTTATACTCACAAGTTTTCTTTGATAAAATAGGAAACATATTACCTTTAAAGCAGGGACTTTCGAGCATAAATATAAAGGGCTGCAATACCTTACTTTTACAAATGCAGGAAGCAATGTTGCTGCACAGGTTTGATAATCAAATCATGGTAAAAAATCATCATCTTATATCCCTCGGAGACACACTTTCTTGTCCAGGGATTTCAGTTTTCATTTGATAGGTGATACACTTCTTAAATTGAACCTTCACTCCTAGGAGACGCACCTTCTAGTCGAGTCATTTCCCTTGACTCTTAGAAGAAGTACCTTTTAGTCGAGTCATCTCCCTTGATTCCTATAAGATGTACCTTTTAGTTGAGTCATCTCCTATGATTCCTATAAGAAGTACCTTGTAGGTGAGTCATTCCTTTAACACCTAAAAGACGTACCTTTTAGTCGAGTCATTTCCCTTGACCCCTAGAAGACGTACCTTTTAGTCGAGTCATTTTCTTTGACCCCTAGAATACGTACCTTTTAGTCAAGTTATTCCCTTTCACTTCTAGAAGACTTACCTTCTAGTCGAATCATTCCCTTTGACTCTTAGAAGATGTACCTTTTAGTCGAGTTATTTCCTTTGATTCCTATAAGATGTACCTTTTAGTCGAGTCATCCCCCTTGATTCCTATAAGACGTACTTTTTTAGTTGAATCATTCCCTTTGACTCTTAGAAGACGTACCTTTTAGTTGAGTCATTTTCTTTGATTCCTATAAGACGTACCTTCTAGTCAAGTCATCTCCCTTGATTCCTATAAGACGTACCTTTTTAGTCGAGTCATTACCCTTTGATTCCTATAACATGTACCTTTTAGTCGAGTCATACCCTTTGATTCCTATAAGACGTACCTTTTAGTCGAATCATTCCCTTTGATTCTTAGAAGACGTACCTTTTAGTCGAGTCATATCCCTTTGATTCCTATAAGATGTACCTTCTGGTCGAATCATTCTAATTAACTCATAGAAGATATATTTCTTTATTTGAGATAATTTTCTTTTTAGTTTTGATGTGATTTAAGGAGCCCGCCTGAAGAACATAACGAATACATGGAAAGTCAAGTAACAAGGGTAAGAAATTGAAAGCCAGGCAACAAATAGAAGAGATTGTAAGTCAGGAGCCTGCCTGAAGAGCAGGGTGATGAAATTGCAAGACAGGAGCCCGCCTGAAGAACAGGGTGATGAAATGGCAAGTCAGGAGCCTGCCTGAAGCACAGGGCAAATAAATGGAAAGTTAAGAAACAAGGTGAAGCAATTGAAAACTAGGCAACAGGTGATAAAATTGCAAGTCAGGAGCCCGCCTGAAGAATAGGGTGATGAAACTCAAGTCAAAATTCCAAAAGAAGCTACATAGATAGGATTTTTGTAATTTCATTTATGTTTTAACTTGTAATTTTCATTTTGATGTAATGACAGAACCACGGACCGGAACCTCGATGGGACCTCACTCGACTCTCCAACTTGGTATAGTCCATTTCTCTTCCAATACTTTGAGATGCCTGTGACTTAATTCCCTCGTAACTTGGGTAGGTAGGATGTCCAAAATCAAGAGTCGGTTGCCCTCCATCTTTCTATTTCATTCCTTTGAATAATGGTTGGATTAAAATTATGTCTCGTTGTCTACTTCTTTGTATGAAAACACTTTGTGTTTACATGCAAAGAAGGACATGATGTAGATACATAATTTTGTCCCTCCCCGAAAGTATTTTAACCGTTTACCCCATCTTACCACATATCCTATCTGCGTGGTAATTTTTCCACAAGAAAAACAAAATAAATAACCACCTCATCATTTTATTTTTTTATTTATTTATTTTTATCTTTATTTCATTTAACAAATCCTAACAAATTTTATCTTTTTTAAACATCCTAACAACACTTTCCTATAAAATGAGGACACCTCACCCATGTCCCTACCCTACCTCACCCCTACCCACGTACCACCCCTCACATTATTGATTCCATTTAACAAACCATTAACAACAAAATGGAGAAGACCCACACATATCATTCCACTGTTAACAAATTGACACAAAAGAATAAAAAGAGGGACCCACAGAAACATACAAGACAACAATATCTCATCCTCACCATTCCATATATAGAATACACTCATCCCTTTCACAAAAGGAAAAAAAGGGACGGATAGAGAATTAGGCACAAAAAAATGCCTCCATTCTTGCTTCCTCTTGGCAGCATATACACATATTCCGCAAAACCACTACCTATATATACATAGACTCAATTCCCATCTAGTAACGGATAAAAACACACAAAATCAGTAGAGAGGAAAAAATTGAGAGAGAGAAAACAGAGATCAAGAAAGAGAGAGATTGAGAGAGGGAGATAAAGAGTGATTGGGAAAAAGAGATAGGGGTCACATTTTTGGTTACTGCTCCAGCGACACAGTCGCTAGAAAAACGTCAAAGCATCTCAAAATTCGACTTGACCCACTTTTTGTCACCAGATTTGCTCGATTTGAGTCGATTCTGTGAATTTTCATGTATGGGTTTGGGTGTTTTATGGTGATTTCTATTTTGGGATGCGGAGGTCTTTGTATCGGTTTTGGGATTTTGATTTGGTTTGTCTTGATCGATTCATCGTAATCAGTTTTGAGCTTCAATCTCTTGATACCTAGTTAGATTGGTTCGTTGTTGAGGTTTGAATCGAAGGTTTCGAGTGTGGATTTTACCGGGTTCAATCGAAATAATACATCGATTTTGAAAGCAGCATTAAGGTCCAATCTATCTTCTCTACCTTTAATTTTACGTGATTATGAATAATTTATGAGTTTGTCATGTTTGAATCCCCGTTGGTTGTTGTTTTAATGTTGGATTTGGAGGTGAAAGCTTGCTTGATGAATTGCGTCTAGAATTGGTTTAATAATGCGTTTAAAAATAGATTTAGGGAATGGGAATTGAGAAATTGATAAAAAGGGTGAATTTAGATTTATTTTGGTTTATTGTTGTTTCATTTAAATAAGCATGAATGCTGCTGGAACTTGATGGAATTATGACATGTTAAAATGGATAGGCAAATAGTAGGTTTGGGTGGGCAAATTTAGAACTCGTGGAATGCTGAAAATGTGTGTTGAATGGCTCGGTTTTATGATTTTTAGATTAAATGTATTCATTTGGCTGGGGAATGCCCCGAGGTTTTATGTATTTATTCACCGGGGAATGCCCCGAGGCATCTTGTACTCGGAGGACGTTCGCGATGAAGGCCCGAGGCGTCGGGTAGAGCATTAGTTTAGGATTAGTTTAGAATAGGATTTACATTTTTGCATTTTTTTTTAATTTTGGACTGTATAATTGGACTGAACACTAAATTTTGGATTTGTTTTGTTTTTGTGTGTTTGATTGTTTTATGTATTTTTTGTGTGGTTTATACATTTGTAATGTCAAATTAGCCGATACACTCCATCAAGCAACCGTGGTCTTAACACCTTCCCCTCGGTCAATAGAATTCCTTAGTTGGAATCTCTGTTCGCGGATCAGTTATAGAGTCAAAACCGTTTTGAAAAGGATTTCCAAAGGTGACTTGGTACACTGGATTATGCCAAGTGGCGACTCTGAGTTTTGAATATAAAAAGTCCTTTTTGAAACAAATCTTTATTTTTGTTACTTTAATAATAAAAACCCTTTTGAAACTTAAAATCCAATCCTTTCGGTTAAAAAAGGGGTGTGACATTAGATAATATAATTTGTTTAATCTAGATTATACAATTAAACCTCAAAAAATTATAAATTAAATTAATTGCAAAATTATTTCACCCAAAATTAAAAGGACACGGTTTTACCTTTTTAACACATATTTTTAACAACGCCAAAATCATAGACAAACAAAAAATAACACTTTTAACTTTTTAACACAGATTTTTTTAACAAAGCCAAAAATATAAACTAAAAAAAAAACAACCCCCTTTTTTTAACCAAAAATAAATAGCCGAATTACGAAAAATAAAAAATTAAATTGGACAAGTATCCTACCCAAATACAAAAAAGTCCAGTGTTGTCTTTTTCTAATTCTTTTTTCATATATTTTAGAAGTATTTTTTAATTATAGAAATTAATTCTCGTAATACCTTTTATCATATAGTTTCTTCTACCATATATTTTAGGACTCTCATTTATTATTAAATAAAAAATAAATTGAGAAAAATAGAAAATTATGATTTTATCTATTATGGAGACTTTTAATGAAGGGAAAAAAGTTCAAATTACTTTTATAAAGGTCTTCACATTTTTAATATATCATAGATTATACATTTATACACATTAGTTTTTTTTAAAAAAAATCAATTTTATGTTATATTGATGCACCATCCATTTGATTTGGTTGCCAATTCTATTATTTTGACTTGACGTGAGTATTAACACTTTGTTTGGATGGTGATTTTTCATGATTTCATAATGTACGATATTGTTTGGTATGATGTTGTACTGTACAATATCATAAAATACAATGTTTGGATGGATTGTGTCATTTATTGTTGTTTAATAATAGTTTTGTTGTTTGATTTGACGGTATCGTATTGTATCGTAACTGGTAAGTTTACTAATATGCATTTAGATATTATAAATGTTAAATTTGTTAATAATTATTAATAAAATAATCTTAAATATTTTTCTTCCTACTAATTTGTCACAAATTATACCCTGTAAATATATTAAGTTTTGAATTTTTTTTTGTGGGAGGGGGAGGGGGGGGGGGAAGGGGGGCAGGGGGTGAGGTAAAGATTTTTTTTTGAATTTTCTTAAAAAATAAAAATAAAAAAATTTGGTGGTGGTGTAGGGGGTGGTAGAGGGTGGGGGTCAGGTAGAGGAGTGAGGGTGGGATAAGAAAAAGTTTGAAATTGTTTTAAAAACACACACACAAAAAAAAAATTAGGGTGGGTGTTGTGGGATAAGAAAAAAGATTTGAAATTTTTTAAAGATAAATTTTTTTAGGGGGGGTTGAGGGGATGACATGGTTGGGGGTGGGGGGGGGGGGTTGAGGATATATGATAAAGGTTAAACTATGATTATGCAATATTAAGTAAGGACATAATTGAAAAGAAAAAATTAAGAAAATTATGGGATACCACCAAATTGGTAGTTACGAGGATTATCATGGTTATCAAATCATGAACTTAAATCATACCATATCATACATGTTAAAAAACAATCAAAATAAATATAATTCTATTAGTAAACATACCATATCATACTATGGTAAACCACCATCCAAACAGTGTGCAAAAAGAATGGTGAAAAGTTTAATTTGTAGAGAAACGTGCTAAATCATATATTTTGACTCGTTCTACTGGAGAATTAATAGGACAAGAATAAAATTGATCCATGAAACTTTTGTGGTATTTATATGTAAAACTAGTAGTAACATCTAATTAATATTTTAATAGTATCATGTAAAACTAGTAGTAGCATCAAAACCATTTTCAATTATACAGGAATCAAACTTTTTATGCCATTGCGTTGGTGTCTGTTTCAAGCCAGATAGGAATTTAGTAAGTTTACATGCTTTGCTTTCTCGACCAGCTTCAACAAAACACTCGAGTTGTTTCATGTAAATCTCCCCATTTAAGTCTCCATTTAAAAAAGTAATTTTACATTCATTTGATGAATTTGTGAATCAAAAATTGCGTCAATAGCAATTAAAAGTCTAATGGACGTAATTCTAGTTAACGAAAAAAATATCAAAAAATTCTAGGCCTTCTAGTTGCTTAAACCCTTTAGCCACTAGCCTAGCCTTGTATTTATCAACAGATTCATCCGATTTTTTTTTTTTTTACGTAAGACACATTTACATTCGATTGTTTTACAATCCGGTGGTAAATCAACTAACTTCAAGTTTTATTGAAAATTAGTGATTTCATTTCATCATTTACAACTCTTTCCAAAAAATAGCATCATATAAAGACAAAACTTCTTTTAAGGTGAGAGGGTCATTTCCAAGGTTTAAAACATAATAATCAGGACTAAAATCTTTTTCTACTCTAGCTATTTTACTTCTTCTTAACTCAAAATCATCATTTTCTTTATCTTTCAAAATAGAAGTAGAAGAATTAGGTAGTGGTAAAATATTTTCTTCAATCCTTTGACCCCCACTATTTTAAGAATCAAAAGGAAATTTATTTTCATAAAAATAGCATCACCAGATTCTATTATAACACTACCTTCAAGATTAAAAATATATATAAGATGTACTGTTTGATGCACAACTAAGAAAAGGACAAGTAGTAACTTGTTTACCCAACTTAGAGATTTTAGAATCCATTAACCTCACATAGGCTAAGAAACCTCAAACTCTTAGATATTTCAAATTTGGCTTATGACCTTTCCACAACTCAAAAGATGTTAATTTGGTGTTTTTATGAGGCACACGATTCAACACATAACAAGCAGTCAAAAGAGCTTCACCCCAAGAATTTAGAGGTGCACTCAACTCAATTAGCATTGCATTAATCAACTCAACTAAAGTCCTATTCTTCTTTTATGCTACACCGTTAGATACAGGAGAATAAGTATGAGAGTTTCATGAATTATACCCAATGATCTAACAAAATAATTAAACTCATTTGACTCATATTCACGACCTCTATCACTTCTAATTTTTTTATTTTTCTACTAAACTGATTTTCAACTTCATGGAGAAAAGTTTTAAAATTTTCAAAAGCATCACTTTTATTTTTCATTAAGTAAACATATATAAACTTAGAAAAAATCATCAAAGAAAGTGATAAAATATTTATTTTCCCCACGATTTAAAATTTCTCTAAGTTCACAAATATCAGTATGAACTAATTCTAACAAATCAATTTTTCTTTCAACTTGAAAATAAGGTCTTTTTGTGATTTTGGCTTTACAACGAGCCTCACATTTTTCAAAATTCTTTTTGATCATTGAAATTAATCCTAAACTACTCATGATTCCACAGAACGATCATTTATATGACATAAACTAGCATGCCAAAAATTAGTAGAAGAAAGCATATAAACAGAAGTAGAACTTTTGTTTATTTCAACATTCAACTTGAACATTCCATATCAAGCATACCCCTTTCCCACAAAAATATTATTTTTCACAATTACGTATTGGTCAGATTCAATAATTTGTTTGAAGCTTGCTTTATTGAAAAGAAAACTAAACATCAAATTTTTTCTAATGGAAGGAGTATAAAGTACATATTTTAATATTAATACCCTTCTTGAAGTTAAACTCAACTCGACATGTCACTTTTCAAGCACTTGAGTTATACGTAAATCTCTAAGCATGATGGTTTTGAGCTCCTCATATGGAGTATAAATTTAAACCCGACTTTGTTATAATATACATGACGATTTGTACTAGAGCCAGCCCACTATCCATCAATATTCTCCATCATTTTATGTTTTTTTTATCACCGTCATAAATGGTTCTTCGGGAACGTTTGCTTGAGGTGTAGGCCCATGTTTTTAAAATTTACAAAATGGAGTAATATGCCCATTCGTACAACAGACAAAGCACAGTCTCTTTTCTTGAACATGTTGACTCATTTCTTGGTTATTTCCACCATTATTGTCCTTGGAATGTCTACCGTTATTTTTCTTCAATTTTTTCTTCTTAGGCTTCAAAGAAGTATTTTTGTTAGTTTCAGGGGTAACATTATTTAAGGTAGTTAAATTTACTTTCAGTGGGATGTTGTTCTCTTCTGTTTGTATGAGTGCATCTTGGCACCTTGCCTCTTCTTCTATGTAGAATCTCATTATGAAAGACTCAAGAGAAGTTTTCTTTTGCTTGTGGCACATAGTTTTTTAAAATTCCTTCATGAAGGAGGAAATTTATCTATTATTCCACAAACAATGAGGTTATCTCCAATGTTTACTTTCTCAGATCTGAGCTCTCCAATAATCATTATAAAGTCCTGAGCTTGGTCTACCACTAATTGTTTGTCCACTATTTGAAAATGGAAAAATCTGCTTGTAGCATATTTTTTTGCTTTCGCATCCTCAGTTTCATACTTACTCTGCAATGCTTTCCAAATATTATTTGCATTAGAGTAAGTTCTATCATAAATCATAATAATCATAAAAATTATCAAATAGACAATAAAGAAGAAAATACCGAAACTTATAGGAGTCACCATCGTATTTTTCAACTTTCTCTTGGAGAGATATAAGTTCATCATCATTAATGGAAGGGCTATATACTTTATTTGGATTCTTCTCAGTTAACACATTGACATGTTGATAAGACTTAAGTAGAAAAATTCTTTATCCTTTCACATCTTGAAATGAGTACCGTTGAAATAAAATGGCTTGTTAAGATCTCCTATCTTGACATCCACAGATTTTTCAATTGTTGCCATTGAATCTTCTTAAAATTGTTGGTGAAATATTACAAAAATTACAATTGAAAATACAAAAAATGAAGAAAATACAATAGTCTTCTTCTTGGATGAGGCACAGATATCTCGTTCTCTTAAGAAGATTCAAGCCTACTGCAGCAAATGATTTCACCGGTCCAACAGTAATATTCTTGACTTGTCCCCTCTAGGATACAACAACCTTCTCACAAAGAACAACTCAACAACTCTGGAGAATATTTGAGTTCAAATCTCTACAACTAGAACACATTCCTTCAACTAATTCTTTTTTTTTTCTAACTTTTGTTAACTCTATATTTTCTTGTACTTTAAAAAATAATGCAAGACCACACTATTTATATGTGAGATAGTCATCCTTGTATTGAATAAGGATGAATGAGGATAATAAATAGGGAAGATCAATGGTGTTTAGATTACAAGAGTTTCAAGTCATAAAGGTAGAAAATGGATGAATAAAGAGTGAGAAGTTACATGAATCTCAAGGAAAATGGTGGCCAAATTCAACCACCATTAACCAAGAGTCAAACGTAGAAATGAAACATATGGAGTAATGGATACATAGTGCCTCTTAAACAGATAGAAGTAATGCACAAAATTACTAGCTTCCAAACAATAAAGTGCTAGTAAAGCACAATTCAATTTCACTCCATAACTAGAGGTTTTGAATTATAGGTGACAAAAACCTTTTAAATGAAGTGTAGGTGACTCAAGTTTTAATAATTGAGTATCAGTGACAATTATTTGATTATGGGTTAAGAAAGTTTGAGAATATCCCACAAGTTTTTTTAATTTATACTTTGATCCAATGTAAATCCTAATATAACTTAAAATAGAAGGGGGAAACGCGCATTTCTCTCTCTTTGCTTTTGTTGTTATTTTCTCTCTCTTCGCTTTTATTGTTGTTAATTGTTGCTATTGTTATTTTCATTATCATATTCTTCATTATCATATCTTATTCATCATCATCATCATCATCATCTTCTTCTTCTTGTTGACCATTATTATTGTTGTTACCACTATTGTTGCTACTTGACCAAATTTTTAGGTTAAATTTTATTTGTACATCACTTGGACATTACTTCATAGGTGATTTTGGTAAATAAAACTATGATTTTTAGTTGAATTTCTCATTTGGATACACTGCTGCTACTGTTTTTTCAATAATGGATAGAACCTGAATATGAATCCAACAAATGGGTCATCTATTGCAACAAGTGTTCTATTGTAATAGATGACTCACCTGTTGAATTTATGTTATGAGTTATATAGTGTTGTAACAAGAATATAATATATGGGTCATCTATTGCAATAGATGACTCATCTGTTGCGACAAATGACTCACTTGTTGCAATAAAACCCAAAGTTGATTACAATAGATGAGTCATCTATTGCAATAGGTAAATAATCTATTGCAACAGATGAATGATCTGTTATAATAAATGACTTACCTATTGGTATTCATGTTACAAAACTATAGAATGTAAAGTTAATTCCAACTAATGAGTCATTTGTTGCAACAGGTGAGTAATCTGTTGTAACAAGTTAGTAATTTATTCCAATAGATGACTCATCTATTGGAATCAACTTAAGGTTCTATAGTACTATAACATCTATCCCAATAGGTGAGTCATCTATTACAACAACTGAGTAATCTATTGCAATAGATGAGTCACCTATTCCAACAGATGACTCATATGTTAGAATCAATTTCAGGTTCTATAGAACTGTAACATGAATCCCAACAGGCACTCATCTATTGTAATAGATTTCTCACTTATTGTAATAAACATCTGTTAGCATTTATGTTATTATTCTGGGAAAAAGTTTGAAGTTTAATCTAACAAATGTCTCATTTATTGTAACATTGATAAATATAGTGTACTATATATAATTTTTTATGTTGTTGTATATAATATACTATCATTATTAATTTTATTATGATATAATTATTAACTTTTTTAACAAATTTCTTTAGGTACCACTAATAGAGGGATCAATAACAATAGGGGTGGATTGTGATGGTGAATGGATCGAGAATAACAAACGATATATTTGGTGTTGGAAGGAGGGTGAAATGTTAGAGACTATAGCGATGGAAGTCCAAAGAAATGTTTTGTATGATGATTTTGTAAACTTAATCATCATCTATTATGGACTAAATTGTTAACTAGAAGATCTTGACATCAGCTACATGCACATCTCCTTTGAAAATCAGAGGGTCTTACCTTTCAAGATAAGCGACCAGATTCGATTGCGTGCTTATCTGAGTGATTTAGCTAGGACGGTCTTAAGGGTGTACGTGGTTGAAAAATCAATAGAGAATGAGAATCAAAATGTAAAGGAAAAACAAAAAGAACAATAAGATATGTTTGATGATAAATTGGATAATTTAGACATGAATATTCCAGATGATGATGAGAGTAAACGTGAAGTGAAGGAGGATCATCAAACACCTACGCCCGTTGTTGCGAGTAATACAGTGGGTAGTTCTTCTCAATCAACAACAATCTTCAAGATAATAAAATTGGTTTTAACAAGGGAATGACATTCAAGAATAAGGATGAACTAGTCACTTCATTGTATATTGCTCACTAAAAAAAAATTCACACTATAGAAGGTAATTAATTTATGCAATGTGTATTATTTTAGATGTGCCTATTTGGACTACAAATGGTGGTTGAGGGCTGTGAAATACTTAAGTTCTATCAGATCGTCATTCAAGTTTATGAAAAGTATCACACATGTAGTTCGGAGCATATTACGATCCATAATCCTCACTCCATGGCAGAGGTCATCGATAAATATTTACAAAATAGATTCCCCAATGGAAAAGACCCTTCTACAAATGATATGACTAATCAACTACGTACAAAATTGGGTTATAAGGTTAGTTGTTGGAGGATTTATATGGCTATGAGAATTGACAATTCTTTGGTTAGGAGGACACATGAGCATGGGTATAAAGTTCTTGATACCTACCGTTACATGCTTGAGTCCGAAAATCCCAAAAGTAAGACGGTGTTGCATGTTGATGAAAATGGAAGGTTTAAGTACTCTTTTGTAGTCTATGATGCTTGGATTCTTTGTTTTCAACAATTGAGAAAAGTCATAGCTGTCGACATAACTTTCTTAAGGAGAAAGTATGAAGGATTTTCTTTATTGGCGGTGGCACAGGAAGCAGAAAATCAT
The DNA here is from genome assembly GCF_002878395.1 of Capsicum annuum. Lineage (NCBI taxonomy): Eukaryota > Viridiplantae > Streptophyta > Magnoliopsida > Solanales > Solanaceae > Capsicum > Capsicum annuum. The sequence goes on from NC_061113.1 coordinate 214,473,408, forward strand.
ACCTTTCCTATCGCTTTTTGTATAGTGGACTAGGAATCTGATGCATCGTATCAATATTTTTTTTGAACAAATGTGAAGTTGTGTATAATTTTGGATAGGCATCCAAGTATCCAAAAGATGAGTTCAATTTTCTACCCTTCAGCTCACTTTGGTTATTGCATGAGGCATCTTGGGAAAAATATTTGAACCAACTATCACAGCACAAGGGTTATGTCTCATTTTTATAAAGCAGCTAAAAAATATGATATAGCTGAGTTTTTTTGTCTATTTCTATCAAATAAGGGATATGATACCCAAGGCAACACAACATCTCGAATGTGTCTATTTTGAGATATGGAGTCAGACATTTTGTCTAGGAAATAGGTACGTTATTATAAATTTAATATCTTATTTGAGTTTATTATAATATTGTATATCGAACTAAGTGATTTTTTTGTATAGGTATGATATTATGACATCAAACATAGATGAATCGATGAATTCAATGTTTGGCGTTGAAAGAGAATTTCCCATTGTAACGTTATTTGATGAAATAAATAAAAGGTTTGCCAAATTATTTCACGAAAGGCATATAGAGTTGGTGAACTCATCAAACCGACTTGTTTATGGGAAAGCAAATATCAAAGTACCTCAGTTTAGGGAATAAGTTATTGTCTCATCATATAGCAAATTACAAGTTCAGTATCGACGATCATGGTGATGTTTCCATGGTCGATCTTCAAAGAAGATCTTGTACATGTAAAGTTTTTGACTTGGACAAAATACTTTGTCCACATGCTATGACAGCGCTTTAAGCCCAATATGGTGCACAATGTGGAACTCAAATTTATGAGTACTCATCTCCATATTATTCGATGGAAAGATATATAATGGCATATCGTGAGAATTTTAATCCGGTGCCTCCTAAAGATTCTTAGGTTGTTCCTGCAGAGATTTTAGAGAGATTAATACCTCTTCCATATATTGACCCAAACAGTATCAAACTGGGAAGAAGGTGGTATAGGAGAATACGTGGAGTCAGAGAATTATTTCCATCAAGAAAAAACAAGTTCTCCATATGTAAGAATGTTGGCCACAAAAGAACTACATAGTCGGATTGTAGTGTACCATGAACATTGTAATAGTAAATAGTCTTGTGTTGTTTAGTTTCGCTATGATGTTGATAATTTTAACTCACTGGGAATGTATGTGTCTTGTGTTGTTTGGTTTCGTTATGAATTTGATAATTTTTAACTCACTGGGAATGTATGTTATTATTTATTATATAAAATATATTTTTATTTATGGTCCAACAACTAATTTGTGCATCAATAAAAAAGGTAATAGGAAATTAATTAAATACAACAAACTAAAAAATATTTTCAGCAGATTACCCATCTGTTGAAATAGATTGTCCATCTACTGGAAGAACACAATACAATTATTGCCACTGGATTGTATTCTTCCAACAAATGACCAATCTGTTGCAACAGATGGTCCATCTGCTGGAAGAACACAATACAATTCTTGCCACTAGATTGTGTTCATCCAACTGGTGACTTATCTATTACAACAGATGGGTCATTTATTAGAAGAACTCAAAACCCTTGCTACTAGATTGTGTTCTTCCAACAGATGACCCATCTGTCGCAACATGGTCTATCTGTTGGAAGAACTCAAAACCCTTCCTACTGGACTCAAATTTATGCCAATTGAATTAGATTTTTTGTGATTTTGTTTAAGTGATAGACTCAATAAATTGTCATTGAAAAATCCATCAATTAGATTTCTTGTGAGATTGTTTATGTGATATACTCAACCAAACACTTCTTATTAGTAATTGATTCTTTCTACTCCCAAACGCTCAAACCTACACCCTTTTTCAACATCTTAAGAAAAAGAAATAGATAGAATGAAAATTAAATAAGAAATAAAGTCAAAGTCGACCAAACATAGATTTTTTCATTAATTACATACAAAACATTTACAACATTAGCTAGATCCGATAAAAATAAAATAAAATACATACGATAAAAAATATAACCTAATTATTATTATTATTATCAACCAAAAACCATTGGGCAACAGCAGTCCCCTCAACTTCGAATCTCACGAAGCACCCTTTCTTTCGTGGTTCCCAACTCCCACTGGAATTCATGAACTAACCTTTCAAGTTTCTGTATGATTTCGAGCAGAATAGAGATGTCCCAAACCGGATCACTTATATCTAAAACATGCATGGACAAAAAACGTAAAACACGAAAGAAAAGAAAAGAATCCAAATGTAATGCAATGTATACTACTAACTAGTAGTTTAACCTTAACATGTTAAGAATTTTCATGTTATAATAAGAAAATAAAACATACCTCAATGAACGAAAAATAAATTTGCTTTTGGAAGAGAAGTGGTGTTGAAGATGTAATGGTATTTTTTTATGCAAGACACCATGCAATAAATAAAGTGGAGGAGACAAGTAAGTAAGATTTTTTTATAGAGGATTGAATGTGTTATGCAAAAAATTACGACTGTTCACCACTTTTTTAATAATTATATCCCTTAATTAAATCAAACTAGTGACTTTTTGATTATTTAAATTAGAAAATGAATTTAAATATATAAAAGGTGAAATTTTAATATTTACATTAGTTATTAAAATTAAATAACTACAAAATTGTGTTTATTATTTTTTCCTGTTTATTTATTTATGACCAATTTTTCTTTATTAAATAATAAAAACTTATGACTTTTCAACTTTTTAATAACCGTTTTTATTAATAACCATTTTTATTGAGTTCTTCCAATAGATGGTCCATCTATTGCAATAGATTGGTCATTTGTTGGATCTGTTGGATGAACTCAAAATTTGGATTGAGTTCTTCCAACAGATGACCCATCTGTTGCAACAGATTGGCCATCTATTGGAATAACTAAAAACCCTTGCTACTGAATGAGTTTTTCCAATAGATGACCCATCTGTTGCAATAGATGGATTATTTTTTGGAAAAACTCAATACAGTTCTTGCCACTGGATTGAGTTCTTCTAACATATTTTCTATCTATTGCAATAGATGGGTCATCTGTTGGAAGAACTCAATCAAGTAGCAACAAGGGTTTTGAGTCTTGTGTAAAATTTGAAACTCTTTGCTTTTTTTTGAGTATATGATTTAGACACCTTATTGCATTTTATGAAATTCTATATCTTTTACAATCATCATATATTCAATTTTACATTTTATGTTGATGAGGATCATATCCTTTGTCTTATGGGTTATAATTTTACTATATTCATATGGCTCCCTTTAGATTTTTTGTTTTTCGATCAGGCTTTTAGTTTTTGAGAATGTTGGTCATCCTTCCCAAAAGAAAAAGAAAAGGTTTTGAAGATGGTTACCCTTTGAACCTCTGTAGTTTTGTTCACTACTTAATGATGGAAACTAAATATAAAACACCATTTTGTTTCTGTCACTGGGGTATGAAGAATAAGGTTCTTACAGATGGATCCACTTCATATGTGGGAGGGTATTACTGATCAGGTTATTGTCATAACACACATAAAGTACAATGATTTTATGAATGTTGTTTTTTACCGATTAGACATTAATCCTTCAAACAAGATCCTCTATTTTACAGTTAAATTTGATAGGTCTGAATTGATAAGGCCGAGGGACCAAGAAGGTGGTGTCGATACCCTGTTACAATTTAATGATAATTTTGATCATGTTTATGTATCAAGTTTGGAGAAGGGATCATATTTGATGGCAATATAGATATTCAATAGTGATTGGACTAGTTTTAAAGGTGCAATGGTGTTTAAGAAAGCCTTTGAAGCCTCTCACTACAACAAACAAGAATGGAAATCCCATAGAAATTGCCCTGATCCAAATTTATATGGATGGGTTGCTCGAGAAGATGATTATACTATAGAAGGTACTGTAGGAAAATATCTGTGAGAGAAGGGAAAGTTGAAGACTATCTTATCTGAGACCTTATTAAAGAAGAAACACAGGGCAGAAAGGAAATTGTAGCAAATATGACCAATGAAATTGACATGAAAAATGAAAATCCGAATAAGTTGTAAAAATGAAAGTGTATTTAAAAATGAAAATCCGTCACCCATTGTTGAAAAGAAAAATGGTAAAGTGCACTGGGGTTTACGCTTTGCTAGGTAACTGCGACTAGTAAGCATGGTCTAAATAATCACCTCCAAAGAAAGAAACACAAGTCTAAGAAAGCTTCTTTGCGAGCGCCAAGAGATGGGAAGACCTATAAATAAGAATGAAACTTCATTCGAACTACTAAAGATAAAATAAGGGATCAAGCCAAGGTGGCAAGTGGCAACTACTGAAGTAATTCTGACCTTGGTTTGATCCTTTATTTTAACTTCAGTAGTTTCTCCACAAGTTTTATTCTTGATTGTAGCTCTTACCATCCCTCGGTGCTCGCAATGCATCTCTCTTGGACTTGTGTTTCTTTCCTTTGAGGTGATAATTCAGACCACGCTCACTAGTTGCATTTACCTGACAAAGTGTACACCTCCATTCTACTTTACCATTTTTATTTTCAACAACGAGTGATGGATTTTCATTTTTGAATACACTTTTATTTTTCCAGCTCATTCAATTTTTCATTTTTTATGTCAATTTCATTGGCCAGATTCGCTACAATTTTCTTTCTACCTTGTGTTTCTTCTTTAATAATGTCTGAGATGAGATAGTCTTTAGATCCCCATTCTCACGCAGGTTGTAACGCCCCAAGAATACACCTTGGGTGCCACACGGTGCTTACGGTCACAAGTGACCATAAGCTAACCCATGATGCTGGTACCTGCTGTGAGCACTAAATAAAACTGATAACAAGAGTATTTGCAAAATTTAACTAAAAAATGCCATAAGGTTTTAAATCATAATTATGATAATATCTGTAAAACAATACTAAAAATACTAATAAAATAGGTGACAATAACAATCGAAAAACTAAAGACTAACTAACTGTCTGTACTAGTCTGAAAAGCCTCTATTGGCTGACTATGGATCTGATGGGACAAGCCTCCAACTAACTCCGACTGAATAGAAAATACTGAAATGATAAGGTAGACTGAGATAAATAAAACATATCCTCGAAGTATAAGGACTCACCACTTCTACAACTGATAATCTGGTATGCCTATGCACGATCAGGGAACTGAGCGTCCGAACCTATGACATTAAACATCATAGCGCAAGAAACAAGTACGCCATTAGTACTTTGAATTTACTGATATGCTAAATGAGGTTAGACTAATATGCATGGTTTCATATTCATGAGTAATAACTGACTGAATAAATAACATGAAGTACTGATTAAATGCCTAAAATCTGTAAAGACTGAGAATGCATGACCAAGCATAAAATACGTTCTAAATATAGTCTGTGAACTAAAATACTAAAATATGATAACTGATTATTGATAAACTGTATGCTATGTTCAAGCAAGACTGAATTAAATTCTAAACTGAGTACTGAAACTAAAATTGTGGGAGGTATCATCTAACCGACATGCCCCAGTCTGAGATGATTGGGGTCTTACCCGTGACCCCAGTTGGAAGAGTGTTAGTATCGTGCCACGGGTACTAACAATGGTTGTGGAGTCAGTCCTAATCTAGCGGGTGACCCTTGCGATCAGTCCTAAACTGGCGAGTGATCCCTGAGAGTGTTAGTCCTAAACTGGAGGGTGACATCTCATAACCTACACTGGCTACGTAGTTTTAAAACATAGGGATTGCTTTTAAGTACCCAATCCTAACTGTAGGGTGAACCCCCATCCCTAGGTTTGCTTCGTGTTGAATCCTACTCCCAACTGATCTGACACTGATTACGAGATTGAACTAAGTTTAACTAAAGAAGGAATTAACTCGGATTACTGAACTAATCTAAGTTTGACTTACATGATAACTGACTAACTGATAATGCTCATATGTGTCTGAAACCATTATAAAAATACTTAGACTAAGTAAACAACTAAATTTCCAAGTATTCATAACCCCCAGAACTCGATAGAAATAACAACAAGATCATACTAAAACTTTGAGGACATGACATGTAGTCAATATTCAAAACTCATTCTTTGAGGCATTTCATCAAACACTTGTAAAACATGGCTTAAGCATGGGAATAGTTTTAAACATGTAGTAGTAGCATGATTTCAATACTAAAATCACCAATTAAGGCTTAAATCAGGGAACATCACCATTCAAACGTGTAGGGTTTAATAACAATGAAAACTACGTGTAAACATAGTATAAAAATCGAAATTCATGGGAGTTCATGGATAAAATTCATAATAACATGTAAGGATCATAATTTTTTTATACTTGAAATTAAGTTCTTGGACTCCATGGGTAAAAAGGACCCATAGATGAACATCTACATACCTCAAAATCTTAAATCTTGAAAGAGAATAACTTTCCTTGAAGGTTCTTGAATGGTGACGCTTGAATTCTTGAGTTTTCTTGAAGAAGGGTTTGAATCTTGTTCTTGGGGAATGATTTTGAAAGAAATCCTAATTTTGATGTCAAGTATGAATGAGGAGTTATGTTGTTTAAATTGATGGAATTAGGGGTTAAAAAGGGTGGAAAAGACCCAAAAAATCTCATTAAAACTTCGTTACTGCATTGCTTCGGTCTTGGTTAACGGTCTGGATGACGGACTGTCATTCTGGTGACTGACCGTCAGTCAAACTATCAGTTTATAGACAAAAAATGAGCTCACTGTTGGAGTTGCGATGGCTTGGTGACGGTCCGTCACTGGCTTAATGGTCCGTCACTGGCTTGACGGTCTGTTAACTTTCCCGTCGTACCTCAACAGTCGGACAACTCTCTGGTAAAACAGGAATAAATTTTTATTTTGATACCAGATTTAAGGCAAAATTGGTATCGTTGGAAATATAATTCAATTATCTATCTTTTGGTGGGTCATGAGCTCAAACATTCTTAGGAGAATGAAATATATGCTCATTTGAAGTTGACTATAGCAACATCCTTCTCAAGAACTCAATCGGGAAGGGATATTTTGATTCGTCTAATAGCTAGGAGTTATTTGATGCTTTAATACACATCAAACTCACTCATAAAACTACCAAATCACTATAATTCATTTCTCATGAGCTCGAAGCATGGTTCTAATATTGGTTTGGATTCTCGAGGGTATTATAACATCTTCCTATTGGGAACATTTTCCCTCGAATGAGGTTGCTTTAGCTGAGAGTATTGAAGAATCTGAGTTCATATACTAAATATGCATGATTGGGAACATGTGAACATAACTAGGTCTGAAACATACTACATAAACTGAATATCATGAACTAAACCGATTTCCTTAAATACATGCAATGACATGAGAATGGTTATAATGATGAGATTAGAACGAGAGAGTCAACTTATGAGTACCCATTACTTCAAGATGGATCTTATTACATGAATAAAGATGGAAAGTTTAGGACATGAATGCTCGGGGGATTACAATACATCTTCCCCTTGGGATATTATGTCCCCCAAAAGATACTGACTTGGCTTAAATACTGAGGAAAGACTAAGATGATGCACGAGACACATATGAACTAAATCATAACTGAATTTCTAGAATCTGAAACATAATGCATGAACTGAACTGTATTCATCAAAGATGACTAATTCGGGATATGCATGACATAGATCTGAATTTTGCTAATCATTATGTGTGTAGCATGAGTACTAGAACTGAACATACTGTAAAGCATGAATACATGAGTCATGAGCTGCATGACCTGAGTTTGGAGTTTCTAAATCTGTGGAACATGGTTCTTACTGCTGAGCTAACTGGAACTCCTTATACTAGGGATTGGAAGTGTACATGATTCTTTATGATATGCATGAGAATGAACTATGATCATGGAGCTAACATGTAAGTCATGAGTAGATATCTTGATAAGTGTAAAACCTTGCACTAAGATAAGAATGGGTCAGGCATATTTCTCCCCTACCGATGTTCTACAATACATTGGCATCACTACTAAAATCTAAGAGCCTGACTTGGTTACTTGTTCTATCATCTCCCTCTTAGCTTAAAGACATCATTCTAAGTCTGGGAACCACTTAATCAACACCTCTATACTGAACTGCCACCACTTTACTCTAGAATCTAGGGTATAATAATACACTTAATTGGTAAACTTACACTGAATAACTATGCCTGATAATGTAGAACTTGCTGTTAGTACTTTCTTCTGAGATACAACTCTTATCCCTCTATAGCCCTAACACTCATCATTTACAACTTAAAATTGACTAACTCAAAATTTTCAAATCCTCATTCTATTAGCTCAAGCTTCCAAGATTCAAACTTAGATTCTGACACCTATCTTAGATATCCCCAAATCTAAAATAACCATACTAATTTCATCATAGCCTACAAATATCACATCCACAACATATGTTTCGAATCAACAAACCTAAATTCTTGAATACACTGCTTCAAGCCTACTGATTCACCTTTCATCCAACTAGCCCCATGAAATATGTTTGGCTCAAATCAGATAACACTATCCCAACTCTACTATTGTTGCTAAACTTCTGGTTTCATGCTTCTAATTCTAGATCACATGATTCAATAGGATTCTGAGAAGGAATCATAAAACACGTATGAATCATAAGCACTGAGGTACTACCCCTTTATTCACTGACTGGTTCATTAGAAAAATGAAACTAAACGACTCTATTTCTAAAATCAACTGAAGTGATTTTCTAGAATACTGTAACTGGGCAATTTTTGTATACTCGTCTAGCTAGAATAGGTTTACCTACTGGGGTAGACACTGATAAAGGCTCTGCTAAAGTTTTGAGACTGACTCTAAAATTGAAAGCTATATAGGGGTTACAAAAGAAAGTAAAGCTCTGGGGTATAACAAAGCATAAACATGAAGATAAAGGACCTGTAACATACCCGTAGCCACATCAGAAGAGCTTTATTGATCCTATCGAGACTGATGTGCATATATCCTATTCTGACATTGGCCACTGGTTGCGGTAGAAGTGGCACCCTGCTGAGTCAGGTGATCGAATGAGATTGGAGAACGATTTGACTGACCTTGTTGGCGCAAATCCTTTCCCCTTTGAGCTATTACTCTACACTTCCATATCCTATGGACTGGATTACCACATCTAAAACATACATCACTTCCAGCTTTACACACACCTAGGTGATTTCTACCACATTCTTCACAAAGCAGATGGGTACAACCACTGCTCACACTACCCTAGGTTGTTTAGCCTGGCGCCCCATCCCGACTGTCATTCATGAACTTTGAAGCTGGCGCACTAGCTGAATATGGAGCTAGGGATGAAACTTCTAAGTGAACTAAGAATGGTTACCACCCCCTGACCTTGGCTGAGCAAAACTAAAGCTACTCATTCTGGCTCTTTTATTCTCTCTCTCCTTTTCCCTAAGATTCTATTCCTCAATCTGTTAAGCATGGACCATAATCCTAGATATGTCCATCTCCTTAATTAACATCATAGTCCTACACTCCTTGGCCATATTATCAAATACCCCAGGCATAAACTTGCTCATCCTAGATCTGTTATCAGCCACCACATGGGGATCATACCTGACTAACTAAGTAAGGGAATACTCTTTCCCACTCATATTGCCCTGCTTCAAGTTGATAAACTCTAATACCTTAGCTTCCCTCAGCTTCAATAGGAAGAATCTATCTAAGAAAGTTGTAGCAAAATGCTCCCATTCTATAGGCTCTGCATCTGTGCCTCTATCTCCTTTCCATTGCTTAAACCAGGTGTGAGATATATCTTGCAACCGGTAAGCATCCAGTTCAACACTCTCACTAGCAGACACATCCATAATTTTAGTTACTTTCTGAATCATTCCAAGGAATTCTTGTGGATCCTCATCAGATTTGGATTTTAAAAATAGAGGAGGATTCATTCGGGTGAAGTCCCGAATCCTAGTTGCGGCAGTATTAGCCACTAGGTTGGCTGGTACTGCAGCTGGTCGAACATTCTGAGATACTACAGAGTAGGCTAGAGTAGTGAATGCATTTCTGAACTCTGTATAAGAAATATGCTTATTCAGGGGATCTTCCAAAATGGGCGGAGGTACTGGCTGGTATTTAGTTCTTTTTCTATTAGTCTTTCTGGGAGGCATATTCTGTAAATGGAAGGAGGAATTGAATTAGACAGAGATTTCAACTTGAGCTCATGCTCATTTACATGATATGAACACTGAAAGAAGGGAAACTTTTCCTAAGAACATCTTATAACCTCTTATCCATAAGTATGGCGTGCTTCACATCCATGCACAAGACTCTGCTCAATGCGACTTTCAGACTCCCTAGGATACTTTAAAACCATAGGCTCTGATACCAAGTTTGTAACACCCCAAGAGTATACCATGGGTGCCACACGGTGCTTACGGTTAGAAGTGACCATAAGCTAACCTATAATACTGGTACTTGCTGTGAGCACTAAATAAAACTGATAATAAAAGAGTATTTTCAGAATTTAACTGAAAAATTCCACAAGGTTTTAAATCATAATTTTGATAATGTCTGTAAAACAATACTGAAAATACTAATAAGATGAATGACAATAACAACAAAAAAACTAAAGACTAACTAACTGTCTGTACTAGACTGAAAAGCCTCTACTGACTGACTGTAGAGCTGATGGGACAACCCCCAGCTAACTACGACTGAATAGAAAATACTAAACTAATAAGGTAAAATGAAATAAATAAACCATGTCCTAGAAGTATGAGGACTCACCATTGCTATAGCTGATAATTTGGTATGCCTATGAGCGATTAGGCAACTGAGCGTTTGAACCTATGATATTAAACATCATAGTGCAGGAAATGAGTATGCGATCAGTACTTTGAATGTATTAGTATGCTAAATGGGGTTAGGTCAATATGCATGATTTCATGTGTATGAGTAATAACTAACTGAATGAATAACATGAAGTACTGAGTAAAATGGATGAAATCTGTAAAGACTGAGAATGCATGACCAAGCATAAAACATATTCTGAATATAGTTTGTGAACTGAAATACTGAAATCTGATAATTGAATAGATGATAAAATGTATGCTATGGTTAAGAAAGACTAAACTCTAAACTAAGTATTGAAACTAAAATTGTGAAAGGTATCATCTAACCGACATGCCCTAGTTTGAGCTGATTGGGGTCCAACCCGTGACCCCAATTGGAAGGGTGTTAGTACCATGCCACGGGCACTAACAATGGTTGTGGATTCAGTCCTAATCTAGCGGGAAACCCCTGAGATCATCCCTAAACTGGCGGGTAATCCCTGAGAATGTCAGTCCTAAACTGGTGGGTGACATCTCATAAGGAATTGCTTCTAAGGATCAGTCCTAACTGATGGGTGAGCCCCATCCCTAGGTTCGCTCGGTGCTGAATCCTATTCCCAACTAAAATGACACTGATTATGGTACCGAACTAAGTTTAACTGAAGAAGAAATTAACTCGTATTATTGAACTGATCTAATTTTGACTGACATGATAACTGACTGAATTGATAATGCTCATACGTGTCTGAAATCATTCTGAAAATACCGAGACTAAGTAAACAGCTAAATTTCTGGGTATTCATAACCCCCTTGACTCGTTATCAATAATAACAAGATCATACTAAAACTTTGAGGACATGACATGTAGTCAATATTCAAAACTCATTCTTTGAGGCATTTCATCAAACACTTGTAAAGCATGGCTTAAGCATGGGAATTGTTTTAAACATGTAGTAGTAGCATAATTTCAATTCTAAAATCACCAATTAAGGCTTAAATCAGCGAACATCACCATTCAAACGTGTAGGGTTTAATAACAACGAAAACTACATGTAAACATAGTATAAAAATCAAAATTCATAGGAGTTCATGGATAAAATTCATAATAACATGTAAAGATCATAATTTTTTTATTTTTGAAATTGGGTTCTTGGAATCCATGGGTAAAAAGGACCCATGGATGAACATCTAACATACCCCAAAATCTTGAATCTTTAAAGAGAATTACTTTTCTTGAAGGTTTTTGAATGGTGACGCTTGAATTCTTGAGCTTTTTTTAAGAAGGGTTTGAATCTTGTTCTTGGGGAATGATCTTGAAAAAACCCTAATTTTGATGTCAAGGATGAATGAGGAGTTATGTTGTTTAAATTGATGGAATTAGGGGTTAAAAAGGGTGGAAAAAGACCCAAAAATCTCATTAAAATGTAGTTATTGCGTTGCTTCGGACTTGGTTGACGATCTGGGTGATGGACCGTCACTCTGGTGACTGACCATCACTCAAATCGTCACTTTATGTCCAGAAAATAAACTCACTTCCTGTGTTTCGATGATTTGGTTGACGGTCCGTCATTGGCTTAACGGTCCGTCAACTTTCCCGTCGCACCTCGGCAGTCGGACAACTCTCTGGTAAAACAGGAATAACCTTTTACCCCGATATCGGATTAAGGCAAAATTGGTATCGTCGGAAAGCTAATTCAATTATATATCTATTGGTGGGTCATGAGCTCAAAAATTCTTAGTAGAATGAAAGATATTCTCGTTTGAAGTTGACTATAGCAACATCTTTCTCAAGAATTCAATAAGTAAGGGATATTTTGATTCGTCTAATAGCTAGGAGTTTTTTTAGGCCTTAATACACATCAAACTCACTCATAAAACTACTAATGCACTATAATTCATTTCTTATGAGCTCGAAGCATGGTTCTAATATTGGTTTGGATTCTCGGGGATATTACACAGGTATTCTCTAACAACACCTTCTATTGTATAATCATCTTCTCGAGCAACCCATCATATAAATTTGGACAAATGCAATTTCTATGGGATTTCCATTCTTGTTTGCTACAGTGAGAGGCTTCGAAGGACTTCTCAAACTCCATTCTACCTTTAAAAGTTGTCCAATCACTATTAAATCTCTATATTGCCATCAAATCTTGCTCCCTTCTCTCTAAACCTGACATATAACATGAGCAAAACCATCATTAAATTGTAACAAGGTATCGACACCACCTTCTTGGTCCCTCAACCTTATCTGTTTGGACCTATCAAACTTAACTGTAAAATACAGGATTTTGTTTGAAGGATCAATGCCTAATTGGTAAAAACTACATTCACAAAATCACTATACTTTATGTGTGTTGTCACGATAACCTGATTAGTAATACCTACCACATATTAAGTGGATCCATTTGCAAGTACCTTATTTCTCTGAAACCATCTGTACTTTAGCCTTTTTTGTTGTTTGGTCAGAAGTTGATCCACTTTTCTTTTAGGAGACGTTTTTTATCTACAAACAAGAGAAAAACTAAAAAACATTATAACTTATGTCTTCATAATTTTATAAAAAGGTAACACAAAATTCAATAAATACAATATATTACAAAAAATTCCAATATATGACCCATATGTTGCAACAAATGACCAACTTATTGTAACAGATGGGTCATTTGTTCAAAGAAATCAAAACAGTCTTGCTACTGGAATGATTTCTTCCAATAGGTGATCCATTTATTGCAACAGGTGGGTCATCTGTTTGAAGTTATCAAACCAGTAGCAGTTCTGTTTTGATAACTTCTAACAGATGCCCCGTCTTATACAACAAATGGGTCATCTGTTGGGTGAAATTGAATCAGGTCTTCCACCTTTCCAACAAATGTCTAATATGTTGGGCAATACACTACCCCAACATCATCAATACCAACACCAACACTGCCACCATCACTACCACCCCCAATACCAACACCAACAATAAGGTGTCAAAAGGAAATACTCAAAAAAGTAAAGAGTTTCAAAATTTACACAGGACTCAAAACCCTTACTGCTGCTGGATTGAGTTCTTCTTTCAACAGATGACTCGTCTGTTGCAACATATGGCAAATCTATTGGAAGAACTCAATCCAGTAGCAAAGATTTTTAGTTCTCCCAACAGATGACCAATTTGTTACAATAAATGGGCCATCTATCGAAAGAACTAAATCCATGTTTTGAGTTCTTTCAATAGCAATCTATTGCAACAGATGAACCATCTATTGGAAGAGTCAAGGGTTATAACTTTTTGATTATTTAATAAAAATTATTTGTACTTGTAAATAAATAATAACGAAAAAATATGATAAACACAATTTTAGCTATTTAATTTAAGTAACTAATGTAAATATTAAAAAGGTGAAAATTCATCAAAGAAGACATGAAAAATTTCATGAAATAGGCAAATAAGACAAGAATAGCATACCACACATCATGCTAAAGGATCAAAACAGAAACCCAAAGGAGGTGGATGACAAACGTTTGAGTTGAGAGAGAAAGAGGAAAGAGAAAGTTGGTTTGGTTTGGTGAGATCCTCAGGTGAAAGAAAAAAGAGAGAGAAGAAAATTATAGGAGAGTTGAGAGAAAATTCTAGAGATGGGTTGATTTTTAATACTGGTGTGGTGGGACCTTTGAGAAAAAAGAGGAGATAGTGACATTAAAAAGACAAGATAAGACAAGGCGGGGGGGGGGGGGGGGGTGAGTTATCCTAAAAATGTAAATGTTTGAGATCCTTAGTATTTTTTTTATTTCAGACAGAAAATTGCTTTAAAAAAAGATTTTCCAACAGATGGGTAATCTGTTGCAACAGATATGCTATCTATTTTGATAATTTCCAACAGATAAATTATTTGTTGCAATGGATGGGCCATTTTTTGCCACAGATATTGATATCTGTTTGATAATTTTCAACAGATGAGTTATTTGTTGCAATAGATTGGTCATCTATTATAACAAATGTCTATAATTATTTAATTATTTTCAACAGATGTTTCATCTATTGTAATAGGTTAGTCATCTGTTCATTCAAATTAAGCCATTATTAGTAATAACTAAATTAATTTAACTAAAATTAAATATGAATTAATTAGTTTAATTACAATTTCAATAGATCTCATTGCAATTACATGATTAACTAAGTGTATTCATCTTGAGTAGAATTATTAATTGACTAATTTTACTTGAAATAATTCAAATTAAGCCATTATTTGTAATAACTAAATTGATTTAACTAAAATTAAAGATGAACTGATAAGTTCAATTACAATTTCAATTAATCTCATAGCAATTATATTATCAACTAAGTGTATTCGTCCCGAGTAGGGTTATCAATTGACCAATTTGATTTGAAATGACTCAAATTAAGTTATTTTTTTGTAATAACTAAACTGATTTAAATAGAATTAAAGAATAATTGATAAATTCAATTATAATTTTAATTAATTTCATAGCAATTACATGATCAACTAAGTGTATTCGTCCTAAGTAGAGTGATCAATTGATGAATTTTACTTGAAATGATTCAAATTAAGCGATTATTTGTAATAACTAAATTTATTTAACTAAAATTAAGGATGAATTGATAAGTTCAATTGGTCTCATTGTAATTACACGATCAACTAAGTGTATTCATCCCGAGTAGAGTGATCAATTGACTAATGTTACTTGAAATGATTCAAATTAAGCCATTATTAGTAATAACTAAATTGATTTAACTAAATTAATTTAACTAAAATTAAAGATAAATTGATAATTTCAATTGATCTCATTGCAATTACATGATCAACTACGCGTATTCGTCCTGAGTAGAGTGATCGGTTGACTAATTTTACTTGAAATGATTCAAATTAAGCCATCATGTGTAATAAATAAATTGATTTAACTAAAATTAAAGATGAATTGATAAGTTCAATTACAATTTCAATTGATCTCATTGCAATTACATGATCAACTAAGTGTATTCGTCCTGAGTTGAGTGATCAATTGACTAATTTTACTTGGAATGACTCAAATCAAGCCATTATTTGTAATAACTAAATTGATTTAACTAAAATTAAAGATGAATTAATAATTTAAATTGCAATTTTAATCGATCTCATAGCAATTACATGATCAACTAAGTGTATTCGTCCTAATTAGAGTGATAAATTGATTGATTTTACTTAAAATGATTCAAATTAAGCCATTATTAGTAATAACTAAATTAATTTAACTAAAATTAAATATGAATTAATAAGTTAAATTACAGTTTTTATTAATCTCTTAGTAATTATATGGTCATCTAAGTGTATAATCTATTGCGACAGATTTAACCTGTTGCAGCAGATGAGTCATCTGTTGGAAATTATCAAACAGATATACTCATATGTTGCAATAGTTGATTTTATCTATTTGGTTATTTCCAACATATTACTTATTTGTTGCCACAGATGACTCATCTGTTGCAACATATGGCTTTATCTGTTAGGTTATTTTCAACAAATTACTCATCTATTGCAACAAATAAAATATGTGTTTGATAATTTCCAATAGATGAGACACCTGTTGCAGCAGGTTACTCATCTGTTGCATTATGCAATGTAGATAAGTCTATATATGTTTGATCTTTTCCAACAAATGTATCATCTGTTGCATTATGCAGATGTATATATCTATATAATGCATTGCTGTAATATTTAAACTTAGTAATTATTTTTTGTACTAATTCATAAGTTTGCAAATTTAATAAAAATAACACAATTGTTATCAAACATAAAAAATAAAAAATTGCCATTACTTAAACAATACAATTAACTAAAATACTTAATATAAAAATTGTTATCATGTTTTTATATTTTCCTTAAAATACAAAAGCATCAAACTTTACGTAGTACCCAAGCAGCCCAGACCTCTTGTCTTCTTGCCACAGTACTGTCATTCAATAAGGTCCTTGATTTGGACATTTCTGTACTAGTTAGAAAACATCGATATATGCAAGCGTGTATGGCCCACATGCGACATCAGTATCATTTTTGTTAAGGTCATTTTTTTGACCTTCAAGAGACATCTATTATTGAGCACTTTCTCTGGCAAGTGTTTCATTAAGTCACTTTTCTTCAATAATTTGGGAAACAAGTCTAATAGTGGTTGCATAACGGTAAAAAATTTTTACTCCTCGAAGACAGGTAAGTTGCAGTCATTAACATTCATGAGTCCCTCATAGAGGAGGATCTCAAGAGCCATAAAATGTGTTTTATTCAGGTTCATGACTGCAAAAATTCTCTTTTCCCCAATCCAATCCATGCCGTGTGAAAATGGCCTATTCTCTCTAATATAGTCAATCATATCTTCATCCTATTTAAACTCAGAATTAACTCAAGTCCTGCGGCACCGGGAGTTTCGCTAGGATACTGAGTTCTTCATACCTACTTAAGAAATTATTGTAGAAATTGTGATCCATTATCATATCATAAGCTTCTGTGCAGTTGAGGTGCCTTGAACTCATGTGGTATAGAACTGTATCAACATACTATGATATAAGAAGACAATTTTTAAATAGGTTAGTAATTTTAAAAAAAAAAAACTAGAAAGATGCAACAGATGGACCATTTGTTGCAATAAATGGTCCATATATTGCATAGGCTCTCTTAAACTGTTAACAAATTACCCATATACTACAACTTATGCAATAGATGGGTAATCTGTTGTAATAGATATACCACCTATTGCAATAGATGACTCATCTATTGTGTAGCTTCTATGAACATGTGTGAAGAAATTACCCAATCTACTGTAACTTATGTAGCAGATGGGTAATCTATTAAAAAATATGACTTGAAATGTAAGAAATAAAGTAGATTAGAAGGTTAGGTTATATAAAGTAAACTTATCGAGTACTCGTACCACACCATCATACTTGTTATCTTCTTGAAGTCTTCTGCGGAAAGTGTACTCATGCTGAACGTTTTTGCGACATTATTGGATTTTATATATCTTGTCAGACTAGCCTTCCTGGTGTGGTGAACAAAATCGTATATGCTCACCTTCTTCAATGGTTCCTTCTCTCTAATGACCCCTTGAACATTGGAAGGGGCCACTTAAACTTCATTAATATTTGAAGGAGGAAATTGCAATTTTTCTTGATTTCCTACTTGAGAGTACAATTGTTTTTTCTTCCTATTAACCTCTAATGTAGGAGTGTATGGCTCTCCCAGCTTCCTTGATGGTATGAAACCCCTCTTGGATGTCAATCCTAGACAACATCAGCGAGAGCTTCTATTTTTTTGGTGAGTTCATATTTTTTTATGAGTTCATCATGTATGTCCTTGCACTTTTGCCATTTGGAAATAGAACATGAGGTTGAAGAGGGACCACTGAAAGGGGTGAGTCTACATCATCATCATCTCCTAGAAGGTCAACTCTGTTTTCAAATATATTTTTTTCTTGAGCATCGACAACATGCTCATCATCATGTCTGACAGTAGCATCACCATCTTCACCACTAACACTATCACCAACAACACCCAAATCTATTGTAGTAGGTTGTTCATCAAGAACATTAATTCTAGGCTCAGTAGGAACAAATTGACCTTCCCTAGTTGCTCTTTTTATGTCTCTTGCTCCAGCCAATTCCTTCTTTATCAAATCCACCATTAGGTCTAATTTTCTTTGAACAATACCTAGAGTAACAAAATAAGTCATCCCCAACTCCTTCTCAGTAGGTTCAAGAGATGAATGCATAACCTACAAATAAAAGTAGATATGTTTAAATCAAATAATAATTTGCAGTAAATTGGGTAATATGTTAAAACAAAGAACTTATGCAATAGATGAGTAATATGTTGCAACAGTTGAGTTATCTGTTGCAATAGATTACCCCTCTGTTGCATAAGTTGCAATAGATGGGTAATCTGTTAAGTCGGGTTCAGAGAACCAAAGCAACAAATGGGTAATCTATTGCAACAGATGACTCAACTATTGCAACACATTACATATCTGTTGCAATAGATTACCCATCTATTTTATCAAATATAGTAGATGGGGTAGAGAAAAATTGCAATAAATGGTTCATCTATTGCAACAGATAACCCATTTATTGCAATGTCTTAAATTGACTAAAATTTTTCTACTTGAAAGAAGACTTACTATATCATCAGGAGGTTTAAAGAGATCAAGGGCATTCATTTTTGGGTTGTTCTTGGTAGCCAACCACCTAAGCATCCTTGGATGAGAAACCTCATCCGAGTAATCCTTGACCTGCTTTTGAAGGTGAGAAATGAATTCAAATACCTAAGTCTAAAAATGTAAACATGATACAAAAAACAAGTCAGAATAGTTATTCAATATGATTAAATTTACCAACAATATCCAACAACCCATCTATTTTTCTGTTTACTCTGTTGGTTTTGGTGGGTGGTTGCTTGGTCAATGTCTTGCCTTTCTTTGGTGGTAGTTTGGGTGTCTTGCTTGCCTTTGGATTTTTTATGGGTGTTACCTTCGGAAGAGGTTCAAGTGGATGATGGCATCTAAAGCTAGTCATTGTGGCAAACTCTTTCATGCCAAAATAAACCAACATGCAACAATAGTTAATCCATATTTCATCCATCTTTTTTCTCCTCCTTATTCAAATCTTTATCATCATCCATATACTGGATCCTGCACTTGAGAAGACCATATACCATAGTCATTTGGAAGCAGCACAGTTGTCCTCTAGCAGGTCAAAAAAGTATCCAAAGCAGCTGGACCAAAAATGATCCTCAAGTTTTTCCTCCCTCATAATCTTCCTAAATTCATCAAAACTTTTCCCCATAAGAGATTTAACTACAAAATAACCAATTAAATCTGTAGGATTATCTATCAGCATCTCAACTTGAAACTTGTCAATACTAATAGTTTTGACAGGACATATTGAGATTTTGATCTAAATTCACGTCCCATCGATGTTGCATTATCATCATCTCCTACCTCATTTTCTTTTTCCCCTTCTTCCTCACTTTCTACTTTCTCTTCATATTTGTCTTCTTCCTCTTCTTCTTTCTCACTTTAATTTTCATCACCACTCTCTACAGGCCCTTCTTCACCTTTATCAATATCCTTTTCCTCAGCTTCACCATCTTTCTCACTTTTATTTTCATCTCTTTCCTCAACTTTATTAAGAGTTTGTTCAGGAAGCTCCTTTAAACTCATTTGTACTTTGGCCCTTTTTGTTGGTTGGTCAGAAATTGAACCATTTTTACTTTATTTTCTTTTGGGAGACATATTTTATCTACAAACAAAAGAAAAAAAATATTATAATTGATGTTTGCATAATTTAAAAAAAAAAAAGATAACACAAAATTCAATAAATACAACACATGACAAAAAATTCCAATAGATGACCCATCGTTTGCAATAGATGACCAACTTATTGCAACAGACTGATCATCTATTGGAAGAGCTATTTTGATTTATTCCAACAGATGATTCATCTATTACAACAGATGGAAAATTTGTTGGAAGACCTATTTTAATATCTTTCAACAGATGTTCAACCTGTTGCAATATGTGGGTCATCTATTGAAAGTTATCAAACCAGTAGTAGTTCTATTTTGATAACTTCTAATAAATGATCTATCTTTTGCAATAGATGGGTCATCTGTTGGATGAAATTGAATCAAGACTTTCACCTTTCTAACAGATGTGTAATCTGTTGGGCAATACACCACCCTAACACAACCAACACCACCAATAACAAACACCACCACCACCACTAATACCAGCACCACCAATACAAACACCACCAACACCACCAACATCAACAACAACATCAATAAAATAAAAACAAATAACAAAACCAACAACAAACAAACAAACAAAAAATAAACAAACAACACCAACAGTGCCAACACCACGACTAATAGAACACTGCGACAAAAACTAAGATTTTCTCGGGTTCTTCCTACTTTTTTTAGCATCAAAACTCAAAATTATTAACCCATTCTCGAAGATAAAATAAATAAAGTCTTCTTTTTCATCATTAACTAAAAAGTCCTAATTTTTTGAAAAAAATAAGTATAGAACTCTTATCAAACTCTTTTACCTGCGAAGAGAGAGAAAATGATGTATACAAGCAACAAGAAAGTAAAAAATAACAACTGATGTGGTCAAAAATAGGAAGTAAATCAATTTGTTGTGAAGGGTTCAACAATCTATTGAGTAGTTGTTGAGAGAGAAAGAGAAGAGAGAGAGAGAAGATGAAACATTTTTTCAAAACTGATGAAATGGTTTGAAATGATTGTCCCTTTGCATTTTTTGTTACGCATTAATTATGGGTTGATTTGTATTTGGAAAGAATAACAAGATTTAAAAATGTTAATTTGGTCTCAATTGATCTTAATTAATTTTTTAAAAGAGATAAATTTTAACCAAAACCTTCCCTTTGTTCAAAACTAATTTGGTAAACCATTGTTTTGTTAGTAATAAGCAAAATTAATTTCACTAAAATCACTTTATATTTATTAAGTTCAATTGTAACTTTAATGAATTTAATATTAATTATATATCTATATCTGTTTGATAATTTTAAACAGATGAGTCATTTGTTGGAAGAAATTAAAATAAAGCATTAGCAGAACCTATTTTAATTT
>NC_061113.1:214497850-214527695 GCF_002878395.1 Capsicum annuum
ATAAACATATATGACATAAGATCTCTATAATAAAATGACAATTATATACATATACATAAAGGTAATAAAAAAATACATGTAGATATATTAAACAGTAAAAGAAAACAAATAAGTACATATGTTACCCTCTAAAATGACATAGTATGTACAGTTTAAAGACAAATCCAACACCGTATAAAATACATATAGCTCTACATATGTATTTACAGAATACATACCTGATCCATATGCATATTCTTATTTTATATGAATCACTTTTGTATTTCGCGAATACATATGAAGATATATAGTATAATTATATTTGTTACTGTTTAATACAAATATGATATGTACATCGTAAATACATATGTATTTTTTGTACCGTAAATACATATCCAAATCTGTATGGCTATTTATTTTATATATTTTTTGAATATGTGTATGTAATATACATATTTGTATTTTCAAAATAAAAGTTAGAGATAGAAGAGTAAAAAGGGGAAAAAATAAAAATATAAGAAGAAAAAAAATGAAAAAAAGAGAAGGGAAAAATAAAAAAAAGGAAGAAAGAGAAATAGAAGTGTAAAAATAAAAGAAAAAAAGAAACAAAATAAAATTAAAAAAAAAAAGAAGAAGAAAACGAAAACAGAAAAAAAAAAAAAAGACATAAAATAGTAAAAAATGGTAATGATGTTTTATTTTAAAATCTTGA
Source organism: Capsicum annuum (assembly GCF_002878395.1). Classification (NCBI taxonomy): domain Eukaryota; kingdom Viridiplantae; phylum Streptophyta; class Magnoliopsida; order Solanales; family Solanaceae; genus Capsicum; species Capsicum annuum. The sequence goes on from NC_061113.1 coordinate 214,498,542, forward strand.
AGATCATGAAGATAATTATGTTCAAATATGAAAAAGGAAAAAAAAAGAAAACAAAAAATTAAAAAAACGAAAAAGGAAAAAAGAAGAGAAATATAAGAGAGAAAATAAAGTGAAAATAAAATAATAAAGAAAATAAGATGAAAAAAAAAAGGTAAAAGATATGGGTATATTTGGGGAAGATGAAATAGTGGAGTGAAAATAGGAAAATGTAAAGTAGTGAGAGTAAAATATGCATCTACCTAATTAATGAGTAAAGTAATGTTACCCTTGCTATAAACTGTAATTTTATAAAAGTGTTGCTATTTATTGTAATTATAGTCTTAAGTATGCTACGTTCTGTAATTTTTTCTAAATTAAAATAGTAGGAAGACATGTTTGATAATTTTCAACAGATGACTCACCGTTACAATATATATCTAAATTTGTTTGATAATTTACAACAAATATGTTATTTGTTGTAATAGATCCATTATCTATTGTAATATTTCAATCTAGTGATCTATTTCAATTAATAAGTTCAAATTAAAGGATACGATAAAATTCATGAAAAAATAAAATAAATCGAAGCCTTCACAAATTATATTAAATAAATCAACAAATAAATGAAAGGTAAAAATTTGTTATGGGTACAAATGATAAATATTTACAATTGAAGTTTTAAAGCCAACAATTCCTAAGGAGAGGTTATTACTTTGACAGACTCAAGTTATAAATATCTACTCAATATTGACCAGTTGTTCTTCATTCGGGCTTGTGGAATTCGACTTTGATCATTGTGGATCTTCATTGTTGTTTACGTATCAACTCTCAGCCTTCACATTTTCATAATTCCATAGAAGAGTAGAATATATTTTGTGGAGTAATTTGGCATCAAGTCCATCATTTGGTACTTGTAATCATCACTTAAATACTCGGCATAAGCGATAACAAAAAGACTGCAATTTCTGCGTTTGTAAAAATCAGATAATACATATATTGTAATTAATGTAAGAGAAAGAGTTGTGGAATTTATGAAACCAAATCATGATACTTATAGGCTAGCACTAGATTTTTGAGCAATTCCTTCAACATGTTCTACATCAAATCGATTACCCTATAGAAGATGGCTATCACCCATTTTATCTCGATATGCTTCAATCGTCGACCAATCAGTACGAATCTTTTGGTCCAAAAAGTCACTTATATCAAGGTAAGTAGGCAACATTTTAGTCAGCTTTCATCTTTCAGACGACGGCCCAAAACGTCTCCTCGCCGATATTGAGTCATAAACTTGGCTGCACCTCTCTTTTAGAACAACGACATCCACTATTTTGCAAAAATTTAGACTTTTAAAAGTCGCCACTTAATTTATTTGAAAAGTTATTTGAAAAGGAATTAAGAAAACCTTTATAAGAAGATACTTTAAACAATCCAAAAACAGAAAAATCGTTTCGATTTAAAGATTCTGAGTATGCGGTTTCTATTAATGTTTTAGGAAGGTTTTAAGGCACTTAAAACATCCGCTAACTTGCGGTTATCCGGACTATTTAAAAATATTTTTTGACTAACTTCAAAAAAAGATTGTTGAAAAATGATTGATTTTAGGAAAAAACTTGAGTAAAATAGATTTGAATAACTTAGTAGGGATTTTAAATAAGTCTAAACAAACTAATAACAAAGCATATAAAAAAGGAAGGAGAGAAAGTAACAGACTTAGGCCATTGAATCCAAATCAATAAACCCTGTCCTAATCTAATTTGACTTTTGGCCCACGTGCACCTGTCCTAATCTAAATTTGGGTCTTTGCCTGTAACCAGTCCTAAACTATTTTTACAACTCTCACTTCGAGGCTCAAATGAATGAATAATGAAATGAAGAAATAAATAAATAATAATAAAAAAAAACAATAAATGAATAAATGAACAAAATAGAAAAATGAGACTTTCGAGTTTCTTTGCCACTTCAAAGACGAGACTTTAGTCCATTCTTCTTCTTTCGACTCCTTATATCCACACGCTATGTAATCGATTTTCAGTGTCTTCTAGAAAGTGGGCCTCAATGGCCTGTTGCGTAATGCAAGGGAAAAAAGTCCCATTGGACTCCCAAGAGAGTTCATGCAAAGAAAAGAAGAATGGATTAATGCCTACTTGAGACACACGTGACATAATTCAAAGCAAAAGAAAGTACCAAGAACTAGTTTAATACAGGAAAACATATCTTTCTACGACATAAACATTAATTCATGCAACAAAGAAAATGGAGGCTAATTTTAAGAAAAGAAACAAAAGACAATCGTTTAAACTCCAACTAAGGTGATGTTTAATGAAGATTCATGCATCTAAATTATGATTGATATTTAAAAGGAATATGTAATGACCCATAGTTAACCCCTTTTAAGGCATCATTGGTCTATTCTCGTCATTAATACCAAAGAGAATCGACTTTTATGCATACAACGAGCATATAGGTCAAATCAAAAGCTAAGTGAGGAAACTAGAACGAAAATTTAAGGTGACTAAGAGCAAAACATAGTTCAACAAACAACCATATTACATATTTGTTCTGGGCATGTTCAAATACGTCCATTTAACAATAATAGACCAAGTTCAGACACAACGTGCGGGGCTACATAACCAATGAATTAAATCGACAGTCGTAAGATCTCTAAACTGGGAGACAAAAGCAACACAAACCCAGAACTCAAGTGATCCAATAACCAACTTTCCAAGAAGCAAGAAAGGCAGAGAAATACATGGATATTTAACAAAAATGAGGAGAAGATAAAAAAAAAAAAAAAAAAAAAAAGGACAATTCAACCTAAAGAGAAGACAATAGCCATGAATTTCAAGTCGACACAAGCTTCTTAGCTTCAATATGAGCAGTAAGATAAAATATTTATGAAAAATCGTTGTTGTTCCTCTATTTGATTTAACATAACATCCTTTAAACTATGGGTTATTGAAAATTAGACTTCGCATCATAAACAGACAAATTTACCCTTAATTAACACTATGAATCAGAGAACTTGGACAAACTGCTTGTTAACACGTAAAGCTAAACATGAAAGCAATTAGGCAGAACGAGGACAAAGCTTAAAACTTCTTGCCACAATGGGTCAAAATAGGGTCAGCCAATTTATTCAATATCCAAAAAAAGAGCTAATACTTCATGAGCGATACATGAGCAGAGATAGACAATCAAACTATAATTAGACGAAAGAAAAATATTAACATTTCAATACTCATAGATGCTTCATTGTAAAACAAATTCACTTAATGCGGATGGGAACGGAAAGAATGAAACAGTATTACAGGGGATTTCAGTAGAGATTACAACCAGGAGCAAACATGAGAGGGAACATCAATCAGTCTCCATAAAACACTACATCGCATCAAAACCTAAGGCCTGGCCTTCTACAGCTACTCCCAGCAAACAACGTCATCGAAACATAACTACAGAATAGCGAGACAAAGAAGAAATAATCAAAACTAAATTGAATAAAACGTTACCTATTTTGGAGCAGCAAAACGAGACTCGAGTCATCATCGAAATCTCCTCACCACCACCGAAAAACGTCGTCGTCAACTCCGAATCTTCGTTTAGCCGACGAATTCCACGAAAATAAAAAATAAAAATTTTCTACAAAAAAAAAAATGAGACTCTTTTTTTGCTCGGAAGCTTTTTCACCTCCAAGACTTGTCCATTTTAGCTCAAGAATGAGCTTTATATAGAAGAAATTTTGAGGGTTGAATTGCTGATCTTCGTCAATGTGGGATAGCAGCTCTCAAGGGCAATTTCGAGATTTTTGCAATTGGGTTGAACGTGTAAGAGCTGTTCGGTTGTTCGCGTGGATTCAGCTGTTTTCTGTTGAAATTATTGTTGTTGACTGTGTTGCTGATATCGGTGTTGGATCGCCGTTGTTCGAGTCGACGTTGGAGACGGGTCGGAGGTACTGCGGGTTGGAGTCGTCGTTGATGGGTCGGCTGTTCGTGTTTGTACGCTGGTGGGTGTTGTCCTTGTTTTGTTTGAACGTTGATTGAAGGCTGGTAGTTATATACGTTTGTTGGAGTTAAAAGAGAGGTGATTGGGCCGGGTCGAGTAGGTGCTAATTGTGCTGAAGATTTGGGAGTTGGGCCTGTTGAGAGGATTTGGGCTCGCTGATGGCTATAAATTGTTTGGGTTGATGTTGGTTTTATTAAAGGATAAATTACATAAAACACCACCTTAAGTATCCTATATTACTTAAAATCTCATCCCACTAAACTAATTACAAAAATTTCTTCTAAACCTCTAAAGAAGTTTTTTATCTGATACATAACACACAACTCCTATTTTTAAGCCTTAAATCACGTTGACATTGTTGCATATAAGGAAAATTCTGTTTTCCTTGAAAAATATGGCTACTAAATCATTAATCATTAAGTATTAAAAGCTAGCAATAAATTCAACAATTATTAACTCTCATTGACAAATTTCAAAAATAAGAAAAAAAAAAAAAGGTTGTATCTGTGTTATAGTCATTGGCCGTCGGAAAAATTTCACAAACAACCTCCATTAACGTACTTCTTTTAAGTCTATTGTTGAAGTTGCAAAGAGAAAATAAAAAGTTGTGAAAAGAGACCCAAAAAAACTCGTAGTATGTGTGTTATGGCCATTGGCCGCCAGAAAAATTTCATAAACAACCTCCATTAACGTACTTCTTCATAAGTCTGTTGTTGATGTTGCAAAGAGAAAAAAAAAATTGCGAAAAGAGACTCATTACAAAGGTATAATTTTTATGTATCAGATTGATAAATTTTGTCCATATACATTCTATTTATGTATCATAATGTTCAATGAAACAAACGGAGCTGTAAATATTATTTATGATACATAGATATTATTTGACAAAGATATTACATGCATTCTGATACATAAAACTATTTCTGACAAAGGTAATTAATGATTTCTGATACATTCAATATATATTTCTTATTCTGATACATAAACATAAAGAAATTAAGTATTAAATTCGCTTTCTGATACATAGATATTTTTTTCACAGAGATATTACATGTACTCTGATACATAAAACTATTTCTGATAGAGGTAATCAATGATTTATGATATAGTCAATATATATTTCTTATTCTGATACATAAATATAAAGAAATTAAGTTTTAAATTCGTTTTCTGATACATAGATATATATATATATATATATATATATATATATATATATATGTGTGTGTGTGTGTGTGTGTGTGTGATATGAGCTTCCCCTGATACATCAAATTCTTATAGTATGTTCAATTTTTTTTTCTAAACGCAGGGAATGAACGACTGGAGAAGAAATTAGTTTTGGAAGCTTATGATAAATGAAGATTGGTTTGATTATTCAAATTTCAAATAAAGAAGTTGTTGAGGATTTTATGTAATTAAATGGAAAATATCTTAAATTGAGTGTGTTAATTCTTCAATTGTAGGCACTTTTAACGTTTTTTTTTTATCTCCAACTAATTGGTTAGTAATGTATCATAAGTTTATGTATGGGAGATTAAATAATGTATCATATCCGGGATATCATGTAATTAATATAAAAGTTGGGAGAGAGGGTAATTAGGTAGCAAAGTATTGGGATTTATGTTGTTTACCCTTTATTAAATGGGGGGCTGATTTTAATAGGATTTATGGTTATTTAAATCATAACCCAAATAACCCCAAATTAGGATTTAGTCATCCAATTAAATTTTGATCAAATTGAAAATTAATTGGCCAATTGCATTGCAATTGTGACCAATTTGATTTCAATTATGGCCAAATTTAATAGTTTGACTAAATTAAATTAAAATTCGACACGAATTAATACCTCATTTATTCCCGAGCTTCTTGATTTAATAAAATTCAACACATATTTATCCAAATAAATTACTTTGTTAACAAGTTATATTTAAATCAAGATTTTAATCATTATATTTATTTTCAAAATAATCCTTAATTAAAATCCGATATTGCATAGAATAAATATTTAAGTAATCAAATTATATAACCTCGTATAATAGAACACGATAATATATAATCTCTACTTAAAATGATAAAATTACGTACAAAAATATTTTGAAAATTTTTTATTTGGATGAAATAAATATTTTGATTTTATTAAAAATCAAAGAAACTCAGGATTAAATTTAGTCGTGGAGGACAAAAGTTAGATTTCAACAGCCACCACCCAAAGAAAGTCGCCACCACAATTGAATGAGATGTACACTTCATCAACCAAATGCCAAGGTAAGCCAGCTGGAATGCTAAAACCTTTGATTATGTTGCTTAAATATTTCTCATTTCGACGAACTTCCAATTGTTGTTGATAATACCTATCATAGGCCTTATCGATATAAACTTTGAACAAGCAGTTGGTTGTTGTGTATTTATATTGTTGTTGTATTTGCAACTTGAACTTCTTTTGGAGGTAGTAAAAAATGACATCGATGTGTTGCACATATTATCAAACATTTAAATTACATAGTAATAAAATTAATAAACAGATACATGGTATTTAAACCTCATCATTCTAGCATGTTTAGGGCTGTGACATCAAATAAAACTAATTCTTCATTTTGGAATGTGCAATAACAAAATTGACCATATCAAAACCAAGACCCAATTAGTTTACTTTGTAGTGTTCGTCATTTTATTTTCTGCATGATTCATATGCGTTGATGTCATGTTTTTACAAGAAGAATTGTATAAATCAATGTTTTTAAAAATGATTTATGTACCTATTGGCAAGAAACTGTAACAGCCCATCGGCAATCCATTCTGAATAAATATTGACCAACTTTGTTAGAGCCTCATCCGTGATGTTGAACCCTTCTCACGGATAACTCTTCTGTTCTTTCATACTGGTAGGCTTTTTTTTTTCCTCTTCAAAAGTAATTGATGGATTATAATTGTGATAGTATGCAGTTCATCAGTAGCTTCTACTATGACATCCACCTGAAAAGTCAAAATTATCAATGCAAATCACAGAGATATAACGAAAAAAGATAATTCATTTATTGCTACAGATGGTCCATTTGTTGCAACAGATGTCTCTTCTGTTGGAGGAAATCAAACAGGTCTTCCTACTATTTTAATTTGTTCCAACAGATGACATATTTGTTGGAACAGATAGATCATTTATTAGAACACATTCAAACAAGAGGAAGATCTGTATGATAATTTCTAACAGATGACCCATCTGTTGCAATAGATAGCTCATCTATTAGAATAAATTAAAACAGTAGAAATTCTTGATTTAATTTGTCCCAACAAATGATCCATCTGTTGCAACGGATAGGTCATTTGTTGGGATAAATTAAAAAGGTAGGAAGACATGTTTGATTTTCTCCAACAGATGAGATATTTGTTGCAAAAGATAATGCATCTGATGTAACAGGTTAGTCATCTGTTACAATAGATGTCTATATCTATTTGATAATTTTTAAAAAATTCATCTACTAAAATAGATATGTAGTCTGTTTGTTGTTGAAACAGATGATAAATATTCACTTTTTTCAACTCATGCTGCTCTCTTGTGGCCTTTGTATATTGCTCAAAAGTGCAAGAGAGAGGAGTTGTAATTTTTCCTTTTTTTATGCTTGATAATGCCTTGAAAATTATTTTCTTCCTCTTCCTATTAACCTTAATCTCTAATGGAGTGTATGGATCTGAAATCCTCTTTGATGGAATGACACCCCTCTTAGATGTCAATTCTATTACAATAACAGTTAATGCATTAATAACATTAATCACTCCATCATGTTTTGTCTTGCAATCTTGACATTTGCATGCATAACATAAGCTAGGAGGGGCAAGATCTCTAAAAGATTGACTACCCTTGCCAATTTAAGAAGGGGATATCACCCACCAAAATTAGTAAAACCAATATGATTATAATCATTGATCATATTGGTTTGTTGTTTCAGAAACTCAAGAGAAGCATCATTAGCCCCAACAACAGCACCATCACCAGTAGCACCATTAACAACAACAAGTCTACCTTCTAAAAGTGTTGTTTTTGTGATGGTTGTTGCTTCAATTAATTCATTTTTGATTCTATCAATTACCTTAGGGTACAATAAATTTTGCGCAAATTGTAAATTAAGAAAAATGACATCTTCAACTCTCGATTGATCGGAACAAGCCACAGATGCACAATCTAAAATAAATTAGTACATATATTAGAATGATGATTAAATTATTTAAATAGATTATTAATTAAAATAAAAACTTAATTAGAATTACACTTACTGCTTCCTCCAGGGGGTTTGGAAAGATAAAAAAAATTCGCTTTCTTATCACTTTTGGCCGACAACCATCTCATGATTCTTGGACATGAAACTTTTTCTTTGTAGTTTACTTGTTTTTTGAGATAAGGAATGACTTCAAATGCCCAAGACTATAAAACTACACCAATAAATCAAAAGTCTTATTCAATAAAAAATAAATAAATCATAATCAAAAAAATATTTACCATGAAAGCTCATGGAAAGCCATATAAGTTATCTGTCTTTGGCATTAGCGGAATCAACAAATATTTGATAGTCATTTTGAGGCATTCATAACCCTAAGTTAGCTGTTAAATGCCTCAAGATCCTCAGAGAGCTTTATTAAATCAAGTGGTATGTTGTTGTTAATGTCTCTCGCCCAAAAAATATTATGTATAAAACAAACCAAGCACAATGATTGCTTGTGCTTCTTTGATAGTCTTTTACCTTTTAACTCTTATATCAAATTTGTGTTTTTGAAGCTTGGGCCAACAAAGGACAACATGTCATCACCATCACTTGACTTGCCTTTGGCTTATGGTGTGCGAGGTATTTTTTTGGGTTAGAATAGGTATATGTTGAGAAGGAGGATAATATTTTAGTTCAATAACTATGGTAAATTCCTTCCAACCAAAACAAACTAGCATGTCACAGTAATTTATCCATACATCATCCATCATATCTTTAGTTTCATACATAAACCTACGCTTGAGAAAACCATATACCATGGTCATTTGAATATGAGCATTGTTGTCCTCGTACAGATCAAGATATTTCCCAAAGCAGCTGCCTTGAAATAAGCATCCAATTTTTTGTCTCGAAGTATTTTCTTGAAGGTATTGAAAGATTTTTTCATAGATGACTTAACCACAAAATCACCAATTAAATCTGTGGCACCTTCGTACTACACTCTCACAGGATAACTGTCAATGCTGAAGGTTTTGACCAACTCTTCATCGAAAGGGATATTCCCATTTGGATCATGTTGACTTTTTAAAATAAACTCAACATCTCTTTTGAAACCTCTTTCTCATGTTTATTTTCTTCTTCTTCTGATTGAGATATCGCTTGTACAATAAGCTCATAGAGTCGTGGATGTGGCCTAGCTACTTCACTTATTCCTTTACTTGGACTTGATTCACTTTCGTTTCTTTTGAGAGCTATATTATCTAAAAATAAGAGGAAAATAAAAAAGATTATAATTGATTAATTCATATTTATAAAAAGGATAACAGTAAATCTAACTAGTACAACACAGTAAAATAACAGTTTCAAAAGATCATCCATTTATTGCAATATGTGAGTGATTTGTTGCAATAGATCACTCACTTGTTGCAATATATGAGTGATCTGTTGGAAATAATAAAAACAGTTTCAATACTGTCGTGATTTCTTCTAATAAAATCACTCATTTGTTGAAAAAAATGACTAATCTGTTGCAACAGATCATTTATCTGTTGCAACAAATGAGTGATCTGTTGAAAGAAATCAAATTGTCAATATTATTTAGATTTCTTCCAATAAATGGGTCATTTGTTGCAATAGATGTAAATATTGTATATTAATATAATCATATATTATTGTATATTAGTGTGATTATATAGATTTAATTTAGTAGTTAAAGAGAATAATAGTGACTTTAGTAAGAGCAAATTTGGTGGGATAGAATAGCGGATTTAGAAGGGTAAAAAAACTGATCTTTAGGGATAGGAAGACGGGTCTTTAGGGATGTAATCATTGAATATTTTCTATTTAATGACTAGACTCTCAATATTGAGTGGCATTCAGCAGAAAATTGACATGGTATCAGAGTCTTCTCTTGGCTGTCTTGTTTCATAGAGTTCATTTGTGGTTTCTTTCAAAATTTATTTTAAAAATTTTGGTTTTTTTTGATTATTCCTCGACAATTAACACCTAGGACTTTGATCTTGGTCATTTTGGTTGTTCTTTTTGAGTTAGTGTTTCTAGTTTTCATAATTATGAGTTCATATCAGTTTGAATCATTTAGTGTTCATTTCACTGGAAAGAATTTTTCGTCATGGGAATTTCAATTTCAGTTATTTGTCACCGGAAAAGAACTATAGGGCCATATAGATGGAGCTGATCCTGCTCCTACTGATCCTACAAAGTTAGGTGAATGGAAGATTAAAAATGCTCGGGTGATGACATGGCTTTTAGGGTCAATTGATCCTCTTATTGTTTCTAATCTCAAGCCTTACAAGACAGCTAAGGCCATGTGGGATTATTTACAAAAGGTTTACAACCAAGATAATAGTGCCCGGCGCTTTCACTTAGAGTATGAAATTGCTAATTACTCTCAAGGAGGTCTTTCTATTCAAGATTATTATTCTGAATTTCAGAACTTATGGGTTGAATTTACAGATATTTTTTATGCCAAAATACCTTCCGAATCTCTCTTTGTAATTCAACAAGTTCATGACCAAAGTAAGCGAGATCAATTTTTGATGAAGTTACGCTCTGAGTTTGAGAGTGTTCGCTCTAAATTGATGAATCGTGACCCGTCTCCCTCCCTGGATGTTTGTTTTAGGGAATTGCTTTGTGAAGAGCAGCGTTATGTCACACAAAATGCTTTGAAAAGAGGAAATGATGTCGCTGTTGTATTTGCTGCTCAAGGTACAGGTATAAGTAGGGATATGAATAGAACTCAATGCTACAATTGCAAGAAATATGGTCATATTGCTAGAAATTGTGGCAAGAAGTTCTATAATTATTGTAAACAACAAGGACACATTATCAAAGAGTGTCTCACATGCCCTTAAAATAGTAAGGTAAATAATTTTCATGCAGCAATAAATGGTACCACTCTTGAGAACTCATCTTCAGGACCTTCAGGGCAAGTTCTTACTCCTGAAATGATACAACAAATGATCGTATCAACCTTTTCAGCATTGGGATTACAAGGTACTGATGTTAAATCTAACTTGTGGATTGTTGAATCTGGTGCTTCCAATCATATGACCAACTCAACAAGCATGCTAAAAAATGTTCGTAAGTATCAAGGTTTGTCAAAAATACAGGTTGCTAATGGCAGTAATTTACCCATTACCAAGGTTGGGATATTGCTCCAACTTTCAAGAATGTTTTTATTTCACCGAAGCTCTCAACTAGTTTTATTTCAGTTGGACAATTGGATGATGACAATTGTGATGTAAATTTTTCTCGTAATGGTTGTCTTTTGTAGGATCAGGTGTCGGGGATGATAATTGCGAAGGGGCCTAAAGTTGGAAGATTGTTTCCTATACAATTTTCCATTCCTCCTGTTATATCTTTTGCTTGTACTTCTACGGCTAATAAGACTGAGCTTTGGCATAAGCGTCTAGGACATCCAAATTCTGTTGTGTTGTCTCATTTATCAAATTCTGGTTTATTAGGAAGTAAAAATCAATTTTTCCCTGCTTCATTTGATTGTTCTACTTGTAAATTAGGCAAAAGTAAAATTCTTCCTTTTCCTAATTTGGGTAGTCGTGCTACAAAGTATTTTGATGTTGTTCATAATGATGTTTGGGGTATTTCACCAATTGTTTCTCATGCTCAGTTCAAGTACTTTGTGACATTCATAGATGATTATAGTCGATTTACGTGGGTGTATTTTCTTCGTACCAAATCTGAAGTATTTTCCATGTTCAAGATATTTTTGGCTTACATTGAGACTCAATTTTCTACGTGTATCAAATTATTAAGATCTGATTCTGGTGGAGAATATATGTCAAATGAATTCAAAAATTTTTTGCTTGATAAAGGAATTGTCTCACAACGCTCTTGTCCATATACTCCACAACAAAATGGGGTCGTTGAGCGTAAAAATCATCATCTTTTAGATGTCACTCATACTTTATTGATTGAGTCCTCTGTCCTATCTAAATATTGGGTTGAAGCTTTGTCTAGTGTTGTATATTTAATTAACAAGCTGCCATCTAAAGTGTTAAATCTTGAGTCTCCATGTTTTCGTCTTTATCACAAAAATTCAAGCTATGATAATTTTCATACATTTGGTTGTATTTGTTTTGTGCATCTTCCTCCTTCTCAGTGTAATAAACTTTCTGTTCAGTCTACTAAATGTGTTTTTATGGGTTATAGTACTTCACAGAAAGGTTTTCTCTGTTATGATCCATGTTCTAATAAATTTCATGTTTCTAGAAATGTTGTTTTCTTTGAGAATCAGTATTTTTTTCCTACTCATGTTGAGTCATCTCCTGCTTCTCTTCTTCTTCCTACTTTTGAAGATTTGTCATCTTCTTCTAAGAGGTTCAAACCCGAATTTATATACGAACGTCGACGACCAACTTTACTCCCTCCTGATATTGATCTGCCAGCTGAAACTACACCACAACTAGAATCTGAGAATTCTTCAAGGCCTGCTCTTCTTGAGCCCACTTGACGATGTACGAGTGTATCTCGTACTCCTAATTGGTATGGCTTTTCATATACTTTATCCACCATTTCTGTTCCAACTTGTTACTCACAAGCTTCTAAGCATGAATGTTGGCAGAAGGCAATGGAGGAAGAACTTTTGGCTCTCAAAGAAAATGACACATGGGATATTGTTTCATGTTCTTCAAATGTCCATCCAATTGGATGTAAATCGGTTTATTCAATTAAATTTCATTCTGATGGAACTCTTGATTGGTACAAAGCTCGGTTGGTTGTTCTTGGTAACATGCAGGAGTATGGTGTGAACTATGAAGAGACTTTTGCACCGGTAGCAAAAATGACGACGGTGAGAACTATTGTTGCCATTGCTGCTTCACAAAACTGAACTCTTCATCAAATGGATGTCAAAAATGCTTTTCTTCATGGTGATCTCAAAGAGGATATTTATATGAAACCTCCACCGGGTTTGTTCTCATTGCCTACATCAGATGTATGCAAGTTGAAGCGGTCTTTGTATGGATTAAAACAAGCTCCCAGAGCTTGGTTTGATAAATTTCGGTCTACTTTGCTACAATTCTCTTTTGAGCAGAGCAACTATGACTCATCTTTGTTTCTTCAGAAAACATCCACAGGTTGTGTTCTTGTTTTGGTATATGTCGATGACATTATTATTGCAGGAACTGAATCTTCACTAATCACTAGCCTGCAATAGCAACTTAAGAATTCTTTTCATATGAAAGATCTTGGTACTCTTACATATTTCTTGGGTTTGGAAGTTCATCGTGATTCATCCGGTGTATTTCTAAATCAACACAAATATACCCAAGATTTGATTTCTTTGAAAGGTCTTCAGGATTCTTCCTCCGTGGATACTCCATTAGAATTGAATGTAAAGTATCATTGAGAGAAAGGCGATCTTCTTCCTGATCCAACTATATTTCGGTAATTAGTTGGGAGCTTAAATTACCTTACTATTACCAGGTCTGATATCTCTTTTGCAGTTCAACAAGTTAGTCAGTTTATGCAAGCTCCTCATCATATTCATTTGGTGGTTGTCCGTCGCATCATTCGATACCTCCGAGGAACATCTAATCATGGATTATTCTTTCTTAGTGGTTCGTCTATTCGTCTTAATGCTTTTAGTGATTCTGATTGGGCGGGATGTTCTGACACTCGTCGTTCAATTACTGGTTGGTGCATGTTTCTTCGAGAGTCTTTGATATCTTGGAAGAGTAAGAAGCAAAACCGCGTATCAAAATCTTCAACAGAGGTTGAATATCAAGCAATGTCTACTGCTTGCTCCAAGATTGTATGGCTTCGTGGACTACTTGCTGAGATTAAATTTCCTCAATCTAATCCTACTCCTCTCCATGCTGACAATACAAGTGCTATTCAGATTGCTACTAATCCAGTTTATCATGAGCGGACCAAACACATCGAAGTAGACTATCATTATATACGAGAAACTGTAGATAAAGGTGTCATTACTCTTCCGCACGTGTCCAGTGATCTTCAAATAGCTGATGCATTTTACAAAATCAATGGCATGACAACGACATCAGTTTCTCATCGACAAATTGATGCTTCTTGATCTACCAACATCAATTTGAGGGGGGATTTTAGCATAATGTAAATATTGTATATTAATGTAATCATCTATTGTTGTATATTAGTGTAATTACCTGGATTTGATTTAGTAGTTAAAGAGAATAATAGTGACTTTAGTAAGAGCAGATTTGGTGGGATAGAATAGTGGATTTAGAGGGATAGAAAAAGTGATCTTTAGGGATAGGAAGACGGATCTTTAGGGATATAATCATTGAATATTTTCTATTTAATGACAAGACTCTCAATATTGAGAGGAATTCAGCAGAAAATTGACAATCTCATATTCCTGAATCTATCATTGATGAGAAGATTACAACACCAGGGGTTATTCCAGACAGTGAAGAGGTTAAAAATGCAGTTTTCAGTCTAAGTGGGGATAGCTCTAGTGGTCCTAATGGGATTTCTGGTAGATTTTCTCAAGAATATTGGGATATAGTTGGATTTGACATTATCAAAATGGTCCAAGACTTCTTTTCAAGTAATACTCTTCCTAAATCCACTACTCATACTAATCTAGTTCTCATACCTAAGAATGAGAGTGCTCAAACTTTCTCAAATATGAGGTCTATTAGTTTGAGTAATTTTGTTAGCAAAATCTTTCCAAGAATTATTCATAATCAACTAAAGGATATTCTATCTAAACTAATATCTGCTAATCAATAGGGTTTTGTTAAAGGGAGGAACATTATCGACAGTGTTCTCGTAACTCAGGAGTTGGTGATAAATATTTCTAAAAGAGGTAAACTTGCAAATGTAGTACTAAAGCTTGACATGTACAAAGCTTATGACAAAGTATCATGGTTTTTTCTGATGAAGCTATTAAGAAAGATGGGTTTTGCTTCAAGCTTTGTAGATATGGTATGGCGGTTGGTCTCAAATAATTAGTACTCAGTAAATGATTAGTGGACAATCGTATGATTCTTTTCATTCTACTAGAGGAGTAAAACAAAGAGATCCTCTTTCCCCAGCTCTATTCATTTTATCATCAGAGGTTCTTTCAAGATCTCTTAACTCTTTGTTTGATGATCCTCAATGTGTTGGGTATGGAATGTCAAAGTGGAGTATTAATCATAACCACTTAGCATATGCAAATGATAATATTGTTTTTACTTCTACTAATGATTATTCTTTGGGAAAGATCATGACTGTTTTATCAAAATATGAGAAACAATCTAGCTAGAAGGAGAATAAAGAGAAGAGTTTTTATTATCTACATAAAAATGTAGCTGCAAGGATCCCCCATAGGTGAAATAGTGCACTGGCATTTTCCTATGAAGTATTTAGGTTGTCCTATTAATCATGATAGGAAAATAAAGGAATGCTACGGGGAATTGGTTGTCACAGTCAAAGGAAAACTTCAAGCATGGAAGGGAAATATGTTATCATATGGTGGTAAAGTTCTTCTCTCTTGTGTTCTTCAAAGTATCCCTATGTATGTGTTACCTTTTATTGCTCCACCTAAGTGTGTTATTAAGGAATTTCATAGGAGCTTCGCAAAGTTCTTTTGGAGCAATAAAGAATTTGGCAAAAGCAAACACTGGTCAGAATGGATAAAGGTTTGTCTTCCAAATGAGAAAGGGGGTCTTGGTTTCAAGTCTTTATTTGATGTATCTTGAGCTTTATATGCTAAACTGTGGTGGAGGTTTAGAATACAAAATAATTTATGGTCTAATTTATTTTGGAATAAATATTATAAGAAATAGATTTCTTCTCTTGTGCTATGGAAAGGGGGCTCCCAAGTGGGGAAACACATGCTAGAGAATAAAGACAGAAATGACTAGAAAGGTGTTGGGTACTAAAGTATGGTTGATCAGGTCCAGCTAATGCAAAAAACAAAGGAAAGTCTGACCAAGTATATTTACCTCTACTTGTTGGGTGATCAGCCTCGAGTTCCATGAAAATGCCTAATGTTCAATAATGCAGCTTGACCTAAGACAATTTTCATAATGTGGCTTATGTTGCATAAAAAAACTAGCCACCGTTGATAGATTGAGTAAATGGAAGATCAATGTCTCCAAAACATGCAGCGTATGTCAACAGGAAGATGAGTCCATGAAGCACTTATTTGTACAGTGTCAGGTGACCATTACTTTATGGAATAGAATCCTTAATTGGCTTCACAGACCCCCTTTTCTGCTACGAGGAGGGATGGTTACATTCATTGGTGTGTTCAACAAGGCAAGCGGAAGACTTCAAGGGCCCAAATTTTCAAGCTTATCCTTGTAGAAGTGGTGTACTCAATATGGATTGAGAGGAGCAATATAGTGTTTAAGTAGAAGAGGCGAGATAAAGAAAGTGTTGCACGAGAAATAGCCTGTAATACTACTACTAGAGCCCATAATGGCATTAAACCTTTACTGCTTTCTTTACATTTTGAGCAGTAGGTTTGTGTTAGAGCTCTAATCTTCAGGGATGTCCAGACAAGAAGTAAGCATGTTGTGATTATCTGCTTGATTTGTAAAGTTTATTGGTAATTAAATACAATCATTAGTTACCAAAAGCAAAGAACAGAGACAGAATAGAAAAACACTTGTGGTGGGAACCTAGGAGTGGTACTTCTACTATTTGGTTTGACAGTTGGTCTAATCCAGAACCTTTGCATATGCATCAATCAGAATTTTATACTTGTGATCCTATAAGAGACATAGGGGATTTTCTCTTAGAGGAAAGTTGGGATTTTCAAGATCTTTAGGAGAATGTTCCTGAGTCTATAGGGGAGCATATCAGGTCAAATATAAATTATGTGAAATTAGTGAATCAAAGAGATAAACCTTGGTGGACAAAAACTTCCTCAGGAAATTTCACTGTTAAGAGTGCTTGGAATCTGCTGAGGCAAAAAGAAAGTATTAATGATGATATAAAGCATCTATGGGTGAAGGGATTGCCTTTCAAGTTCTCATTCTTAGCTTGGAGAATCTGGCATAGTAAAGTTCATGTAGCTAATTTAATTTATTCTTGAAATCCTCATATTTCTCAATATAATTTTGCAACTGTTGTAATATCTCCGAGGTTGAGACGATTGAGCATCTTTTGTAAAGAGTGAAGTTTCTAATAGAATTTGGCATCACTATGCCAGTACAGCTGGTATTCTTGTGTTAAGGCTAAATTTTAAGAATATTGTCAAGAGATGGTATGATACTAGACTATGTGTGTATCAAGAGATTTCAACCAACTTAAGAACAACAAGATGAACAACAAGTTGCTAGTGAATCGAAATAGGTCTCACACGTCTTCACTAGACTTTGAGTTTGTGTTTTGAACAATAAATGAGATGAATAACAAGGCAACAATGATAGTGAATTGAAAGAGCCCCACACGGCTTCACTAGACTTTTAGATTCAACAACACAAAGTTAACAAGATTACAAAGAGATAGAAACTTAACATACAATATTCAAAGATCTAAGAACCCTAACAATGAGAAAGGACCCTAAGAGTAGTGAATTTCAATACCAAGTTCTTACTTGGATCAAGAGGAACTCAAGAACCCCAAGATCCTAGTTTCTAGCCAAGAGACAACACTAGTATCACTCTACTAGTGATTTTTTGAAATTGGGGCTTCTCCAATGGAAGAGAGAAGTTCCAAAATATTATAAGTGTTTTGTTGTCTTCCAAAATATGAATGAACTAACTAAAAGACTAGCCCTAATAAATGGCTTATATAGTCAATTACGAAGGAGGGACAAAAGACCAAAATACCCTTGACATTAAGTTGGTGGGTTTGGGGTATTTTGTTGGGCCTCTTCACACTTTAATAAGTATAGGCCCTTAGATGAGCTCACAAGGGCCTCACACACGGCCAAGGATATGAACAAGGTTTGGAGTCGTTGCAACTCACGCGCTTGACTTTGTGTGAAAGGTCTCAAGCTAGGAATTTCCGTATCATCCTCTCCATTTTGAAGAGAATTTGTCCTCAAATTTGGATCATTGTCATCCTCCACCGTTTCCACACGAGAGAGGTCACACACATTGAAAGTGTTGTGCACTTGATATTCTGGGGGTAGATCAATCTTGTAGGCGTTGTTATTGATCCTTTCTAATACTTGGAATGGGCCATCACCCCGCGGTATCAACTTTGCATTTCTTTTAGAAGGGAATTTATCCTTCCTTAGGTGCACCCACACCCAATCTCCCGGTTCAAGAATTAGCTTTCTTCTTTCTTTGTTGGTTCGCCTTGCAACTTCTTAGTTTTTCTTCTCCAACCGCAACCTCACCTTCTTGTGTAGCTTCTTCATGGTCTCAGCTCATTTGCTTCCATCTAAGATTATCACAAGATCACTTGGAAAATGGGTTAAATCCAAAGGGGTGAGGGGGTTGGTGCCGTATACACACTCAAAGGGTGTCATCCCCGTGCTTATGTATATAACACGATTATAAGCAAACTCAATCAATGGTAAGTGCTCCTCCCAAGAAGTCATTTTTCCCTTAACCATAGACCGTAACATAGATCCTAAGGTCCTATTTACTACTTCCATTTGGCCATCAGTTTGTGGGTGGCATGAGGTCGAAAACAACAACTTAGTACCGAGCCTACCCCACATGGACTTCCAAAAGTGGCTTAGGAATTTAGAATCCCTATCACTCACTATGGTCCTCGGAACACCATGAAGTTTTACAACATTATCAACAAACAAAGAGGCTACACTAGGCGCATCATCACATTTAGAACAAGGAATAAAGTGAGTCATCTTGGAAAACCGATCCACCACGACAAAAATACTATCCCTCCCCCTTCTAGTTCTCGGCAATCCCAACACAAAGTCCATTGATATGTCAAGCCAAGGGCACAAAGGGATGGACAATGGGGTGTACAACCCGTGGGGTTAGAGCCGTGACTTGGCTCTTTTTCACCTAACACATTCTCCACAAATACGAGCCACATCCTTGTGTATTCTAGGCCAATAAAATTGTTCTTCCAAAATTCCGTGGGTCTTCTCGACCCCAAAATGGCCCATTAGACCGCCATTGTGTTCTTCCCTCATAAATAATTCTCTCCATAAACTTAAGGGAACACACAATCGTCTACCCTTAAATAAGTATCCATCAAATTTGGTATAGGGATGGGAACCCCTATTCGTAACCCACCTATCCCTATCCAACTCTTCACTTTTCCTACAGATAGGAGCGAAGTGAGGGTCCTCGGGATATAAATACTTGAGGCTTTCAAACCCCATCAACTTAGACGACAAAGTAGACACAAGCACATGTCTTCGGGATAAAGTATCGGCAACTACATTGTCTTTACCCTTCTTGTAATGAATAACATAAGGGAAAGTTTCAAGAAATTCAATCCATTTGACATGTCGCCGGTTAAGCTTGTCTTATGCCCATAGATGCTTCAAGGATTCATGATCCGTTCGGATCATAAATTATTTAGGCCACAAATAATGTTGCCAAGTGGCCAAGGCTCTAATTAAGGCATACAACTCTAAATCGTGCGTAGAGTAGTTTAGAGTTTCTCCTTTGAGATTTTCGCTAAAGTAGGAAATAAGCTTCAATTCCTACATTAAAACCGCGCCTATGCCAACTTTGCTAGCATCACATTCGACATCAAAAGTCTTGTTAAAATTCAGCAATTGTAGCAAAGGGGCCGAGATAAGCATAGCAAGACCGATCCTTTTTAATCACTTCGGTCAAGGGGGCGGCAATGGTGCTAAATCCTTTGACAAAACGTCTATAAAAACTAGCCAACCCATGGAAGTTTCTCACGTCACCTACGGTTTTGGGAGTTGGCCAATTTTTAATGGCATCAATCTTAGATTCATCCACTTCGACCCCTCTTGTGCTCACCACAAACCCAAAAAATACAACTTCATGGACACTAAAAGAACACTTTTCTAGATTAGCATATAAAATCTCCTTTTGGAGGACATCAAACACATATTGTAAATACTTTACATGGTTATCTAAGGACTTACTATACACCAACACATCATCAAAGTAAACAACAACAAAATTTCCGATAAATGGCTTCATCACATGATTTATTAGCCTCATAAAAGTACTTGGAGTGTTTGTTAGGCCGAATGAAATAACCATCCATTCATAGAGATCAAATTTGGTCTTGAAGACGGTTTTTCATTCATCACCCAATTGTATACGAATTTGGTGATAGCCACTCCTCAAATCAATTTTAGAAAACAAACACGAATCACTCAATTCATCAAGCATATCATCAAGCCTAGTAATAGGGTGATGATATTTTACTGTTATCTAGTTGATGGCTTGGCAATCAACACACATACGTCAAGTCCTATCTTTCTTAGGAACTAGTAACACTGGAACAGCACAAGGGCTCATACTTTCCTTGATGTACCCTTTTTTGAGAAGTTTCTCAACTTGGCATTGCAATTTTTTGGTATCCGTCGAATTGCTTCTATAAGCCAGTTTGTTGGGCAATTGTAAGCCCGACATAAAATCAATTTGGTTCTCAATGCCCCGAAGTGGAGGCAATCTTTTCGGCAATTCCTTTGGGAAGACATCCTCATAATCCTACAAAACATGAGAAATAGAAGGAGAAATAGAAATGTTAGCGTGGTTAGTATTTAAAAAATGAGCCACGAGGAACATCAGAGTGTCCTCGTCATGATCTACAAATAGTTCCTTCCTCCTAGCCATCATCACTATGCTCTCATGCCCCTTAGAATTTAGGGTCCCCTCGGCTTCCCCTACCCCCTCACTCTTGGATTCCCCTCTTTTTCCCTCACTCCCGGCCTTCTTTCCTTTTTCCCTTAATTTTCATATCTTTTGGTGTAATTCATTCACTTGGGAAGGCAATAATAGATGAAGAGCGACCTTTTGGCCATCCTTCTCAAGTGTATACCGATAGGACCTTCCATCATGTTTGGTCGACCTATCGTATTGCCAAGGCCTTTCTAACAACAAGTGACAAGCTTGCATTGGTATCACGTTACAAAGCACCTCGTCATGGTAGTTGGCTACCTTAAAATGTATCATACATTGCCTTGTGACCTTTAACTCGCTGCATTCATTCAACGATTGCAACTTGTAAGGACTAGTGTGAGGTGTAGTCGACAATTTTAAGAAGTTCACCATTGCAATACTAACCACATTCGCACAACTTCCACTATCTATCACCATAGTGCACATACTTCCCTTCACAAGGCATTTAGTATGGAATAGATTCTCCCGTTGGCTAGGATCATCTATCACCTTACTAATCATGGAACACCTTACTACAAAGTTTGGAACCACACACTCCCCTTCTTATGGATAAGCATCCTCATAATTATCATCATCATCATCATGTGGATCCCTCTCGGCCATCTCTCCATCTTGAGGCTCGGTTTCACTCTCATCAGCCTCAATACCCACTTCTTTACCAAGGAAATACAATCTACCTTCCCTTAGGATTAAATTATGTCGGTTAGGGCATTCATTGGCTTTATACCCCCAACCTTGGCACTTGAAGCATTGGAACCCTTTAGGATTAGGATACTTGTGAACTTTTTGCCTCGGAGGGATTTTGTGAACTATTTTGGGCTCAAGCAGCCTAGTAGTGGTGGGTTGGTCCTTGTTTTTGGGCCAAACCAAAGAGGATTGAACAATATCCTTGCCCCTCGGCCAACCCAAGGTTGATTGTCCCTTTGCTTTAAATGACGACCTCTCTTTAAGTTCTCTTTCAATCTTAAGAGCCGCTTGGAAAACACCTTTGACGGTATCAAACTTGTGAAGTGTCAAATGAGTGGAGATCTCTTTATTCAACCCACACTTGAACCGAATGATGTCATGACTAATTTGTTCCCCACAATGATAAAGTTTCAACATGAGTTTTTGAAACACATCATAAAATGCCATAACACTTCGATTCCCTTGCCGCAAGTTGTACAATCTAGCAAGCAACTCATGACGATAGCTTTCGGGAAGATACTATTGCCTCATTAGGTACCTCAACCAAAACCATGGTGGTGGTTTCCCCTCTACCAACTCATTGCTGAACCGCTTGAAGCATTCTCACCAAGTGTTATCATAGCCTTCAAAATGAGCTATGGCATAACAACTCTTCTTCTCTTTCGAGATATCATTCACTTGAAACACTTTATCACATACCGACTCCCAAGCAAGATATACCTCGGGGTCACTTTCACCCTTAAAGATAGGTAGGCTCAATTTGATGGTGTTGATGCCTATGTTTCTCTCTTGGTGTCAGAGTCCCCTTTCTCCATACCCTCGGTATCTTTTTGGATCCACATGCCCCCCTCTCATCTTCTCCTTCCTCATATAAGCATCGTCAAAGGCTCCATACCCTTCATAATCCTTTCTACCATATTCCTCAAAGTGGACGGGATGGTTTTGGATGTTTGGAACTCTATTTGAAGGGATTAGATTTTGTAGACGTGGTGGTCTTTAGTTTAGTAGGGCTCGGAAGGGTGGATTTGGATTTAGTGGAGGTATTGGATGCCCAAGTCCCTCTTGCAGAACTTAAGGAGTTTGGGTATGGGTTGGTCTATTGGAGTCTCGGTTTAGGGGGTTATGGGTGGTTTGGCTTGCGGCATTTAGTGGAACTAGTGAAGGATTTGGAAATTGTGGCCATGTTTTAGGAGTAACGGTGGTGGAGGAATTTCTATCATGTCCACTTGACGAAACATATCGAGGAGTAGAAGGGTGAGAGTTCCTTTGACTCTCCACTTGTTCTAACCTCCCACTAATAGTTATTACTTTTCCCCTTATGGCTCCCACTTTCGTACTCAACCTTTCAAGAGTTTGGGTTATAGCCACAAGAGTGACCCTCATATTCTCTATTCCATTAGAATCCATGATTTGAGACGTGGTTCTCTCCACTGTCAAGGTATCACCTACAAAAGCAACAACCAAGTTAGTTTAAAACCTCTCTCCTCACTCATACTCTCTTGGTTCACTCATACTCAAGCTCCACAAGTGTTGTTGTAGATTGGATAGTAACCCATGAATCCTTAAGGTATAAGTATTCTCTTGTCCGAAATGGATTCTTGTTTGAGACTCAAAGAATCCCCATCAGACTAGAGTCAAGGATTTATAACATATTCAAACGACAAAAGCACACAAACAAACGATGACATGAATACAAGGCTTCAAAGGACTAATTGACAACCTAGTAGAAATGTACTAGCTAGCTAATTAGTTCTCGAGTCAATTAGAAGAATCTAAGAATCAATAATTAGAAACTAGAATATCCAAAATGAGCTTAATTAATGACGTGAAAATTAATTAAGGTGATGTGGCAACATGGTATTGGTCACGGGTCCATATATTGTGTTCAACAACTTGAAGCCTTAATCTTCACAATTTTGTAATGGATGACTTTGCTTTTGGAGGAAAGTAAAGTCTTGTAACTTTTCAAATTTTTCTAATTCAAAAGGTGAGGCTTGACTTTACTAGTTCCATAAGACAAAGCTCCTTGTTTTAAGGAAAATTGGTTGTTAAATCAAGGAAGTGATGTTGGCAAGTCTTCTCACAAACAACTTTACAACGTTGTCTTGCAACCTTTTTGGATCTATTTTAGTCTTTATAGTGGTCAAGATATGAGATGAGGAGAAGATCAAGATGAACACAACAACAATACTTCAAGAACACAACCATAATTCACCAAACAACCCACTTTAAACGTCAAGCAACAACAACACACAACTCGTTCTACTTCAAGTTCATCATACTACCACTTCAAGTCCATAATAGCAATGTTAATATGTTAAGCTCAACTTAGCTTTAGACACCTTTTGCGTTGATGAGAAAGAAATCAACACAACAAACAAACTAGACAAATAAAATAACATCTAGATCTAAACACACAAACACCAATCTCGACCAAGACAACAAGACAACACAATTTTCTCGGCCAAGAACAAGATGGACAAATTTCTCTTCTTTCTAGAATTTTTAGATTTCAACAGTTTTTTTTCTTGTATTTTTCAAATACCAAGACCAAGATTGATTTGTTTGGAACAAAGTCAACCACAATATTTGATACCAAATGATACAAGACTGTGTGTACAAGAGATTTCAACCAACTCAAGAACAACAAGATGAACAACAAGTTGCTAGTGAATCGAAATACGCCTCACACGGCTTCACTAGACTTTGAGTTTGTGTTTTGAACAATAAAATGAAATGAATAACAAGGCAACAATGCTAGTGATCGAAAGATCCCCACACGGATTCACTATACTTTTAGATTCAATAACACAAAGTTAACAAGATTACAAAGAGATAGAAACTTAACATACAATATTCAAAGATCTAAGAATCCTGACAATGATAAAGGACCCTAAGAGTAGTGAATATCAATACCAAGTTCTTACTTAGAACAAGAGGACCTCAAGAATTCCAAGATCCTAGTTTCTATCCAAGAGACAACACTAGTATCACTCTACTAGTGAGTTTTTGAAATTAGGGATTCTCCAATGGAAGAGAGAAGTTCCAAAATATTATAAGTATTTTGTTGTCTTCCAAAATATGAATGAACTAACTAAAATACTACCCCTAATAAATGGCTTATATAGTCAATTACAAAGGAGGGACAAAAGACCAAAATACTCTTGTCATTAAGTGGGTGGGTTTGGGGTGTTTCATTGGGCCTCTTCACACTTTAATAAGTATAGGCCCTTAGATGGGCTCGTAAGTGCCTCACACACGGCCAAGGATATGAACAAGTCTTGGAGTTGTTGCAACTCACGTGCTTGACTTCGTGTGAAAGGTCTCGAGGTAAGAATTCCCGTATCATAGTGAGAATTAGATGGTAATACCAGAATGAAGGTGGTGTTTGAGGTAGTGCCAATGATTATTTTATAGTTCATATGGAAAAGAAGAAACACCATTCTTCATGGTGGTTCATATTCAATGGAAAAGACTACTTGGGAAATCAATTCCACTATCGTAAATGTGATAAAGATCAGGTTTAAGATGGTTGTTGAAATCAATAGTTGACCTCACATTGTAGATTTAAAAGGCTTTAGAGTTAATTACAGGTTCAGAATTGTGACATGAATTCCTCCTCATATTAGTTGGTTGAAATACAATACTATGGAGAATCTTGGGGTAATTCTAGACCCATCTCAGTAGCCTTTTGCATAAGGGACTATCTAGGTAACTTAGTTGTTGCTAAAGGTTTCAAATTACAAGATTTTACAAATCTGGTTACTGAATCCAGGGCAATAGGGAAGGAATGCAATTTTATAAGGAGAATAGGTTTGAACTCGCCATTATAGAGACTGACTCCTTGGCTATGATTCATATTTTGAAAGGGAGTTGGGATATTTCATGGATTTTGGTTTGGAGGTTAACACGATTAATGAGTTAAGGAGTTCATTATCAGCAAGAGTACAACATTCCCTCAAGGAAGGAAATACTCTTGCTGACTATTTCATTGATCTGGTTTTCATTTTGCAGGTAATTACCAATTCAATAATTCTCAGGATATTCCAAGCGAAGGCAGGACAATCTTATATATGGATAACATAGGCACACCACAAATCAGACGAAGTGTTGCAAATAGTTAGTTTGAAGGCTAATATTATTTTTTTGTAGGTTACTATTTCTACAGAGGAAGCTATAAAGAGTTGAAAATACAGTATTCAAAATACATCTTCTATTATCTGAAGTAATTTCAGTTGATGTGGGTATTCACACCTTGTGAGAGCTCCGGGGTATCCATATATACCACATCAGGACATAGAAGTGAAAAGAGGGTACTCATTTTGTGTAAGCTGGAATGATTTCAAAGCATTAAATGGGTCTATATTCGAGTGTTAAGAGTCTTAATAAAATTAGTTTCTTTATTTGTGATGTTGTTCCTTATCCAAATTTTGATGGTAGTATCAATCTCTTATGAGATTCATTCCATTTGGAATTTAGAGACGGAAACATATTGCAATTTAAAGAAACTAGTACACGTGTTGCTTAAATTGAGGAAGAAAGGAATTATTTGTTCCTTTTGAATCAAATGTGCAGATCTAGGTTTCATCAAAGCTTAGCTTTATAAAGGGGTAAAAATAAAACATCGAAGTTTTACTAACCTATACTATTGAGAGTTTGATTTCAAGCTTCATAGAAGTGGAGAGAGGAGCTCAATAAATGTCTCATTATCGAAGCTGATGAAGTCAATGTCTACATCAGAGTGGGAACTGAGATCTCTCACTAAGACGAGGTTGATTGGAGATCCAACGAAAGATGGTGGAAGTTGAGCTCGAGAAATGTACACTCAGCTACAAATATTTTCTTGTATTTTGGCTTTTCTTTTTTATGTCTTAGCTTTTTTTTTGTTTTCTATTTTTTCTTGAGTTATTAGATTAAGTTTTATTTTCAGGGAATGTCAACTTTGGACCAGGCCACTGTTGGGCCTGGTCATTACACAAATTTTGTTTTGGGTTTTAATAAGGAAAAATTACACAAACTATATGAAAGAAGTGTGAATGAAAAAATAAAGAGTAAAATGGTGGAGGGAAGGAGACATTAAAATGGAAAGTGTACTCCCAAATTAGAAAGTTTACTCTTTCTCCCACATTGGTGGAAGAAGAGAACTTGGAAGTGTTTATAATCAAGAGCACTTACTCCACATTATAAGTGAGGTAAGAAATAAGAGATGCCTTGCGCCGTCACCGTCGCTTGCTCGGATCAGCTTCGGATTTGGATTTGTCAAATGATCGATCGATGAGATCTATCTTTTTGGACAAACTTTATTTGATGAAATCTGATCAAAAGTTGTACTATTTCGAACTGATGCTTCAGAAGGATGCAATTCTTCAACGAAATGACACACTGATTCGTGAAATGGAATGCATGTTTGGAACAGACACACTATTTGGACGAATGGACATAAATTTTCAGAAAAAGTTACACCTTTTGAATGAACCATTCCCACTTTTCATAAGGGCATCTTGTGGCTATATAAACCTGCTTTCATCGACAGGTTTTGGTACAAAAATTTCAGAATAAAAACACTCTTCTTGCCTTAAAATATTCTGTGTGATCACTCAAAACGTTCAGTGAGTTTAAAGATATTTCAGTTATTTGAGGTACCGCTATAATTGGTTTGTTTGGCCATTTTATTCTAGGAGGAAAATTCTGCAACCTCGGGTACAGTGAGGGGAATTATTTCTTTAAGGAAAGTCCGTGAATTTTGGGTGACTTGTCCATTTTTGTTTCATCTTGATTTCTGAAAATAAAATACACTTCTAAGAAAGACCACTTTGATCTTGTGTTGAGGGTATTTTTTGTACATCATTGAGTTCTTGTTTTAAACTTAAACTAGTTGAAGTTGTTGTTCTGCATATACAGATTCTGCGTACCCGTAGAAGGAAATAACAATCTTAACGAAATAATCTATTATTATAGAATCTGTATTGCTTGTTTTTGGAGATTAAAGTTTTAACTTTCTAATTCGCCTAAACTTAACTTGTGATTTGAAGTCATAAAAACTTCATCACAAGTTAAAGATCATTCGGTTGACAATTGGAAGTTATAAAAACTTCATTATCAACTAGAAACATGAAGAAAAGTTTAAAGTTGCTTAACTTTATAAGTAGTATTCTGAAAATACTAAGTATTTTTTGTCTTGAGGTAATAGGAAAAATGACAAGCGATAGTCAAATGCAAGATGTGGCAACGTCTATGGGGGAAACTAATATTGCCACATCAAGTCGCACAAATGCTCTGCCTACAATGGCACCGACGGAGAAGCCCAAAAATTTTGTGGGAATTGACTTTAAACGATGGTAGAAAAAGATATTCTTTTACCTCACCACTTTGTGTCTGCAATGGTTCACTAGCAAAGACGCTCCTGAAGTGCCCGAGGGAATCTCAAACAAAGAGCGTTTCATAATTGTAGAAGCTTGGAAATATTCAGACTTCCTTTGCAGGAATTATATTCTGAGTGGTCTCCAAGATGACCTCTACAATGTCAACAGTGGAACTAAGACATCGAAGGAATTGTGGGGGGCACTTGAACGAAAATATAAAACAGAGGATACGAGAATTAAGAAATTCCTTATTGCACGGTTCCTGGACTTTAAAATAATAGATTGCAAATCGATTGTCTCTCAAGTACAGGAGTTGCAAGTAATCATACATGATCTCCTAAAAGAAGGTATATCTTTGAAAAATACCTTAGTTGAACAACTTAAAAAGGTTCTTAATACTCACATAAACTGTTTTGTAGGTTTGATTGTGAATGATGCATTTCAAGTAGCAGCGATAGTTGAGAAGCTACAACCTTTGTAGAAAGACTTCAAAAACTACTTGAAGCATAAACGCAAGGAGATGACTGTTGAAGATCTTATTGTTCAACTGTGGATTGAAGAGGACAATAAAGCTGCCGAGAGAAGGTCAAAAGGGAATTCTATAATTAATGGAGCACATATTATAGAAGATGATCAAAACAATTCTAAGAAAAGGAAGAAAGTTGAACAAGGAAGCAATCAACCCAAGAAGAAATTCAAGGGAAAATGCTTCAATTGTGGCAAGATTGACCACAAGTTCATGGATTTTCATACCCCTAAGAAAGGCAAGAAAAAGGACCAAGCTAATAGGGTTGAGTCCAACAAAGAATGTGATGATCTGTGTGCTATGTTCTCAGAATGCAACTTGGTGGGGAATCCTCATGAATGATGGATGGATTCTGGTGCCACCTGCCATGTATGTTCCAACAAAGAGTTTTTTTCATCATTTTCTCTGGCTTAAGTAGAAGGAATGATCTACATGGCTAACTCTGCTACTGCTAAGGTGGAAGGAACAGGGAAAGTGTGCTTGAAAATGACTTCGGGCAAGTTCTTGACACTTAACAATGTCTTGTATGTTCCAGAATTACGTAGGAACTTTATTTCTATTTCATTTCTAGACAAGAACAGCTTCAAATGTGTAACCATTTCTGGAAAAATTGTAATTAGCAAAAGAGA
>NC_061113.1:214530695-214551510 GCF_002878395.1 Capsicum annuum
TTCAAATGTGTAACCATTTCTGGAAAAATTGTAATTAGCAAAAGAGAAATGTATGTAGGAAAAGACTATCTTGCCGAGGGCCTTTATAAGATGAATGTAATGAATGTTGAAATAAATAAAAGTTCAAATCCTTCTTATTTGCTTGAGTCTTATGATTTATGGCATGAACGTTTAGTCCATGTTAATTACAAGACGTTACAAAAACTAATTAACTTAGAAGTTTTGTCAAACTTTGAGTGCAATAAATCAAAGTGTCAAATGTGTGTTGAATCAAAGTATGCAAAGCATCCTTATAAGTCCGTTGAAAGGAATTCCAATCCCTGAAAATTAATACATACTGATATTTGTGATATGAAGTCAACACTATCACGTGGTGGGAAAAAGTATTTCATAACTTTTATTGACGATTGTACGAGATATTGTTATGCCTATCTACCAAATAGTAAGGATGAAGCAATAGATGCATTTAGATTATATAAAACTAAAGTTGAAAATCAGTTAGATAAAAAAATAAAAATAATAAGAAGTGATAGGGGCAGAGAATATGAATCTCCCTTCGCCGAAATATGTGTAGAGAATGGAATCGTCCATCAAACTACGGCCCCGTATTCACCTCAATCTAAAGGAATTGCGGAAAAAAAAAACCAAACTTTGAAGAAAATAATGAATGCCTTACTTATAAGTTCTGGTTTACCGCAAAACTTGTGTGGGGAGGCTATTTTTACGGCCAAATGTATACTCAATAGAGTTCCCCATAGTAAGACACAATCAATTCCTTATGAAAAATGGAAAGGAAGGAAACCCAATATGAAATATTTCAAAGTGTGGGGGTCTCTAGCAAAGGTCCAAGTTTCTATGCTTAAAAGGGTTAAGATAGGACCTAAGATGGTGGACTGTGTATTTATAGGATATGCTAAAAGCAGTAAAGCATGTCAATTTTTAGTTCATAAATTCGAACATCCGAATATTAATGAAAATACAGTAATTGAATCAGACAATGCTGAATTCTTTGAAAATATTTATCCGTATAAAATTAGACACGAATAGTCTAGTGGAAGATTTAAACGACCTCGAGATAAACCAAGTGAGAATGTACATAATGAAGAAAATCCAAGACGTAGTACACATCAAAGTACGTCTACTTCATTTGGATCGGATTTTATAACATTTCTCTTAGAAAATGAGCCTTAAACATTTAAGGAAGCGATGACATCTTCGGATTCATCCTTTTGGAAAGAGGCAGTCAATAGTAAGATTGATTCAATCTTAAGCAACCATACATGGGAATTGGTTGATCTTCCTCTCGAAAATAAACCTTTAGGTTCTAAATGGATCTTCAAATGGAAAATGAAAGCTGATGGTACTATTGACAAATACAAGGCAAGACTTGTAGTAAAAGGCTTCAAACAAAAAGAAGGCCTTGATTACTTCGATACATACTCGCCAGTAACAAGGATAACATCGATTCGAATGTTAATTGCCTTAGCTACGGTATATGGTCTTGAAATCCATCAAATAGATATGAAAACCGCTTTCC
The DNA here is from genome assembly GCF_002878395.1 of Capsicum annuum. Lineage (NCBI taxonomy): Eukaryota > Viridiplantae > Streptophyta > Magnoliopsida > Solanales > Solanaceae > Capsicum > Capsicum annuum. Next base: position 214,532,233 of record NC_061113.1, read on the forward strand.
TAACTGGAGAATTGGAGAAAAAAATTTACATGGAACAACCTAAGGATTTTGTGGTTCCAGGAAAGGAGAATAAGGTGTGTAGACTTGTTAAGTCAATGTATGGACTAAAACAAGCACCTAAACAATGGCATGCAAATTTTGACCGAATCATGTTGGCAAACGGGTTCAAGATAAATGAATGTGATAAACGTGTTTACATTAAAGACACTCTGAATCACCAAGTCATTATTTTTTTATATGTAGATGATATGTTGATCATCAGCAGAGACATTTCTGACATAAATGTAACCAACTGAATGCTCGAGAGCAAGTTTGATATGAAAGACCTTGGAGTTCTAGATGTGATATTAGGTATAAGAATCCATCTAATTCCACAAGGGTTAGCATTGTCACAGTCTCATTATATCGAAAAAGTACTTAAAATGCTCAAGTATATGGAATTCGGTATTGCCAAGACTCCATTGGATATAAACTTTGCACTTCAAAAGAATGAAGGTGAAAGTGACTCACAATTGGAATACGTAAGAGTATTGGGATGTTTAATGTATATAATGAACTATACACGACCAGACATAGCATGTGCTATTAGTAAATTAAGTCGGTACACAAGTAATCCCAACAAAACTCATTGGATGGCAATGAAAAGAGTTTTGAGGTATCTTAAATACACTCAAGATTATGCTTTGCATTATAATAAATATCATTCGGTACTTGAAGGATATAGTGATGCAAATTGGATCACTGGATCTAACAAAGTAAAATCCATAAGTGGATATGTATTAACTATCGGTGGAGGAGCACTCTTGGAAATCATCCAAATAGACTTGTATTGCTCTCTCTACAATGGAATCTGAATTTATTGCATTGGATAAAGCCGGTAAAAAGCAAAATGGCTCTGGAATTTCTTAGAAAATATTCCTTATTGGCCTAAGCCAGTGGCACCAGTACGTATACACTGCGATATCCAAGCGGCAATAGGTAGGGCAGGGAGCATGGTGTACAACGGTAAATCTCGTCACATACAACGGAGACATAATACCACCAGGGAACTTCTCTCTAGTGGAATTATCACTATTGACTATATAAAGTCAAAGGATAATGTGTCGGATCAACTTACAAAAGTCCTATCTAGAGAAGGAGTGGAAAGGACATCCAAGGGAATGAGTTTAAGGCCTAGGACAAGTCAGCATGGCGGTAACTCTACCTATCAGACTAGAGATCCCAAGAGCTAGGTTCAAGGAGATCAAACAAAGTTGTGTCTGACAGGTTCAACATTGTCAATTACCCAACCCATTCTCATGATATAGACAATGTAGAGTAAACAAAGATAAGACTTGAAAAGTCTTTTAATGATTATCTAAATTTGGTAGATTTGACCAAATAGTTTAATATATAGAATTGAACCTTTAGAAATTACCTATGTGAGGGCGAAGTGGAAGCCACTTCAAGGAGAATATTAGTAAAGGCCTATTCTCTAAGCTCTCATGAAACCGGAACGTGCTCATGGATAAAAAGAATAAAATCATAAGAACCATAAACGTTAAAAGGTTGATTGTATGACATGTATTGTCAGGTGTACATAAAAGCTCGACGGTTCAAAGATATCAAATCTACCGATTGACCGAGTGCATCTGATGCATGTTCACTACGAAAAGTTCAAAGGGAAACCCACTTATCCAGATGCAATCCGTCTTTGCTTGATGATCACATACTTATCCGTAAAACTTTTACAGAAAATAGCCATTCTCCATTTATGTGGGGGATTGTTGGGTTCATACTATATGAAAGAAGTGTGAATGGAAAAATAGAGAGTAAAATGGTAGAGGGAAGAAGACACTAAAATGGAAAGTGTACTCCCAAATTAGAAAATTTACTCTTTCTCCCACATTGGTGGAAGAAGAGAACTTGAAAAGTGTTTATAATCAAGAACACTTACTCCACATGATAAGTGAGGCAAGAAATAAGAGATGCCTCACGCTGTCGTCGTCGCTTGCTCGGCTCGGCTTCGGCTTTGGATTTGGATTTGGATTTGGATTTGTCAAATGATCGATCGATGAGATCTACCTTTTTGGACAAGCTTTATTTGATGAAATATGATCAATGACAAAAATGCAGGAAATTTTTCTGTGTGTTTAATACTCCATTTATATGCATGCAGTAACAGTAACAGATGCAATATTCGAACTAAACTGATGCTTCAGAAAAGTTGCACTATTTTGAACTGATGCTTCAGAAGGATGCAATTCTTTAACAAAATGACACACTGATTCACAAAATGGCATGCCTGTTCAGAACAGACACACTGTTTGGACGAATGGACATGAATTTTCAAAAAAGGTTACACCTTTTGAATGAACCATTGCCACTTTTCAGAAAAGGCATCTTATGGCTATATAAACCTGCTTTCATCCACAGGTTTTGGTACAAAAAATTTAGAATAAAAATACTCTTCTTGCCTTAAAAATATCCTTTGTGATCACTAAAAACGTTCAGTGTGTTCGAAGATATTATAGTTATTTGAGGTACCGCTACAACTGGTTTGTTTGGCCATTTTATCTTGGAAGGAAAATTCCGCAACCTCGGGTATAGTGAGGGGAATTATTTTCTTAAGAAAAGTCCGTGAATTCGTGTGACTTGGCCATTTCTGTTTCATCTTGATTTTTGAAAATAAAATACACTTCTAAGAAAGATCACTTTGATCTTGTGTTGAGGGTATTTTTTATACTTCATTGAGTTCTTGTTTTAAACTTGAACTAGTTGAAGTTGTTGTTCTGCATATACAGATTCTGCGTACCCGTAGAAGGAAATAACAGTCAATGGCTCCATCAGAGTGGGAACTGAGATCTCTCACTAAGACGAGGTTGATCAGAGCTCAGACGGAAGATGGTGGAAGTTGAGCTTGAGAAATATACACTCAGCTGCAAATATTTTCTTGTATTTTGGCTTTTCTTTTTTATGTCTTAGCTTTTTTTTGTTTTTAATCTTTTCTTGAGTTATTAGATTAAGTTTTATTTTCAAGGAATGTCAACTTTGGACCAGGCCACTATTGGGCTTGGTTATTATACAAATTTTGTTTTGGGTTTTAATAATAAGGCCTTGTACCCTCTCTTTAATTAACAAAAAAGAAAAAATTACCTAAAAGAACACCTTATGTTGCAAAACTATTACAAATCCCTCCACTTAAAAATATTATAAATATCCCAAAATTTACTATTTTTACTAAAAGTTGAGATACATGTTAAAGACCCCTCATCCTACTCCCTTACTTTACCAAATTAAGAATGATTTTCCTCCTTATTCTATGTCATTATTTAAGCGGCGATTTCAATCCCATTTTTTTCTCTAATTCAAACTTTTGAATTAAGGTAAATTTTTCCTCTAAAATCATATTCATTTTCTTCTAATCTTATCTGCCAATTTTTTCTTTTAAAAATCAATAATTTGGCTCTGATTTTACAAAGTGATTTTTTGGTGATATTTGTTGAACAAATTCTCAATCCATCCCTCCCAAACCGCCAAATAGCGACGAAACCAATACACAAAGCTTTTATGTATTAAAATTGGGTAAATTGGGGTAACTAAGCTTTTGAACTTAAAATATTACTGCAAGCAGTAGTAAAGTTGCAGAGATGGTGGAGATGTAAATTGCTTCATGAATAGAGAACAAAAGCAGCAGTTGTCATCCAATCGCATGTTCTAGAAAAAATCCAACTACACTCACCTTGGAAATACTCTCCAATCATCAATTTATTAGGGGGGGGGGGGGGATTGTGCATCATTATCTCAAAATAAAAATTCACGATCTATGGAGACCTTCAGAGCAATTTCTTGTATCTTTTGTTCTCTGTTTTTTTTGTTATATGTATCTCTTGTTTTTTAAGTTTTAGTGAAATAGACATATCAAAGATTCATGTTAGTAAGCTTAAAGTTATATATTATGTACGAGGTTGTTTTGTATGTATCTCAAAATATTTTTTGTTTTGATTCAAAAATTTATACCAAAGATAATATTCTATAAAACATCGGATACATTTTAAGCTTTCTATATATCTAGTTTTGTGTTATTGTGGATTTATGTATCTCTTGTTATTTGTTATTTTAAATCAGGGTAATTTCAGGCTTAGATACATATTTACACATACATGATATTTTTTTCAATATCTTGTATCTATTATTATCTGTTTAAGTTTTATATGTATCTCTTATTTTTAAGTTTTAGTGAAATCAGCATACTTAAGATACATGTTAGTAAGCTTAAAGATACATACAGTGTATGAGGGATATGTTATATGTATCTCGTTATTTTTTTTTAATTCAATTATTTAGCCCTCGTAGGTTACATTGTTAATCCAAACACTGGAATGATGTAACAACACTGAAATATTCATTACAATTACTTCAAACAAAATCAAGAAAAAATAATTAAAAGATTGTAGGAATCGTTTATAACTGAAAACGAAATATGGAAGAAATTTTGTTTAAAAATGTGGAATACCAAACAAATTACTTATTTTCATGGAATTTTATTCAGTTTTTACCATTATTAATTAGGTTAATTGCTAAATTAAAGGAACTTTAGTCAATACTTCAAATTTTTTTAGCCAATACTTCACTTCTTTTTTGAATTAAATTATTAGTCATCTTGAGTTACATCGTTAATTCAAACGCCGGAATGACGTAACAACACTGAAATATTCATTGCAATTACTCCAAACAAAATCAAGAAAAAATAATAAAAAGGTCATAGGAATTTTTTATAATTGGAAACGAAATATGAAAGAAATTTTATTTAAAAATGTGGAATAACAAAGAAATTACCTATTTTCGTGGGATTTTATTCATTTTTTACCATTGTTAGTTAGGTTGATTGCTGAAGGAATTTTAGTCAATACTTCAATCTTTTTTTTAGAATTCAATTATCTAGCCCTTGTCCGTTACATCGTTAATCCAAACGTTGGAATGACGTAACAACACAGAAATATTCATTGCAGTTACTTCAAACAAAATTAAGAAATAATAATAAAAAGATTGTAGGAATCGTTAACAACTGGAAACAAAATATGGAAGAAATTTTATTTAAAAATGTGGAATAACAAATAAATTACCTATTTTCATGGGATTTTATTCAGTTTTTACCATTATTAGTTAGGTTAATTGCTAAATTAAAGGAACTTTAGCCGTTACAACCCTTAAATTATGCATATTAGTTTAATTATTAAATGTATCTGTAGGATGTATCTCACATTAGTTATATGTATCTTCAACGACAATATGTTAAAAAATTAAGATGTATTTTATCATACAAAAAAAAATTAACGGGAGATACATATATGTACTATCGTGCACAATATGTATCTTTAACACAATTAATATGTATCTTTTGTATGCTTATATCACTAAAACTAAAACATCAAGAGATACATATATATATACACAACCCGAAGCAGAGATACAAGATGAAGAAACAATGTATCTAGTTAGACCAAATATGTATCTCGGCCTACTAAAAATAAAATAATAGAATTACATAAAACAATAATTAATTTTACATTAAATGCATAATTGAATATACAAGAGACAAATAACTACCATAACGTCTCAAAATTAGGTAACCAAGCTTTTGAACTTAAGATACTACTGCAAGCAATAATAAAGTTGCAGAGATGGTGGAGATGTAAATTGCTTCATGAACAGAGAACAAAAGCAATAGTTGTCATCCAATTACATGTTCTAGGATGAATTGCCAGATAAAGTGTTTTAAGAAACAAGGAACAATTACTTCAAGCCCTCATACTTTATATCATTAATCCAAATGTCGGAATGAGTAACATGTTCACTAACAACTATTTCATCACTCTTATCATATGTTACATGTTCAACAGTAATAGAAGAAATCAATTTATCATACATTACATGTTCACTAACAATGATTCCATCACTCTTATAGCCCTCATACTTTATATCGTTAATTCAAACGCCGGAATGACGTAACAATACGAAAATATTCATCGCCAATACTTCAAACAAAATCAATAAAAATAAAAAAATCATACGAATTATTTCTATGTGAAAACTGATTATGGAAGAGAATTTATTTAAAAAGTTGGAATAACAAACAAATTTCCTTTTTTTCTGGGATTTTATTGAGCTGTTACCATAATTAGTTAGGTTAATTGCTAGCATTAATATAGCATTAATTGAATCAAATTAAATTTAAAAGAAATTGAATCAAACTGAACTAATTTAATTTTCGATACCCCCTTTTCCATAATCAAAAATCAAAAAATTGAATCGAAATTTAAAAAATCAAACTGAAAACTCAAATGTCCACCCTTAGATCTAAGTGTTTCTAGACATTACATTATGGACAACACTCTGTCTACTTTGCCCCTCCTGTAACTTTATATCATATTGTGGTGAAAGAGTTCAACATTAAAATCTTCTTGATTCACTAATGAGGTAGGAGAAACACCTAAGATAGAAGGATTTTCTAAAGTTGCAGTAACAATAAAGTTTGTCTGATTCAATACTTGAGTAGGAGAAACGCCCAAATCAGAGAAATTTTTTGAAGAAATCGCAAAAAAATCTATTTGATTCACCATTGGGGTGGGAGAAATACTCAAACCTAAAGGTCTTTCTGATTGAGCAACACTATGAGATTTTTTAGCCATATTTTCTGAAGCATCAACGACAACAAAATTTGCATGATCCACTGGTGACATCGAATAAATTCGATCAAGTGGAGACTTCTTCGGCCTACCTCTTTTTTTAGGTTGAGCAACATCTAATCCATCAACAGACTTCTTCGGCCTGCCTCTCTTCTTAGGTTAAGTAGCAGCTGATCCATCAAAGTCGAATTTTAAATTTTGTGCAGAATCAAAACAACAAGAAAATTGTTGAATATTTGGTTGTTTAGGTTGGTGAAAAATGACTTTTACGCGTACCATATCAATGTCGGGTTGTTCTAATTTTTCAGGTTGGGGTGATGGTTGTTGGTAGTGGTGATAGTGGGGATGGGGTGTTGGGGTTGAGGTTGGGGTTATTATTAATTTCTCATGATCTCTTGAGGGTGGTTGTTGTTGTATAAATTAGAGTAGATGGGTAGAGGTTGAGGGTGATATTGTCATTGTTTCATGGCTATGTAGTGGTGAGGGAGGTGTGGATGGTGATTTTAGAGCATCCATAGTACACAAAAACTTTGTTGAGAAGAAAAGGAAATTTTTTTTGTAAAGTTTAGGGTTTTATCAATGTATTTATATAGAAGTTTGTGTCTGACCATATATTTTGAATAAGATTTAAAAATCTGTCATCAAAGATGTTAGCCCTTTGCAAAAGTAATGACCATTCAAAAGCTGCCAACTGTTTAAAATGACATGTTTTGACGACTTATAAATAATTTTATATGCTTGATGACTCACATGAACCAATTATAATGAAACAAGAAAGTTTATTTACGTCTAAATTTCATAGTTTTAAAAATTGGTGTGTCTTTGACTATATATTTTGAATTGAATTTTTAAAATCTTTCTTTAAATGGGGTTTAAATCATCGGTCAAAATAATGAATTGAATTTTAAAAAATCTTTCTTTAAATGAGATGTAAATCATCAATCAAAATAATGACCAACCAAAGTCGCTAAATATTCAAAATGACATGCCTTGTCCAATCACAAATAATTGTATATGTTTGATGATTCACATGAACCAATCAGAATGAGGCAAGAGGATATTTATTTAAATATGAATTACATAGTATTCAAAGTGACATATTTTCACCAATCATAAGCACTCTATGTGTTTGATGACTCACATGAACATATTAAAATGAGGCAAGGGAGTTTATTTACATCTGGACTGCATATTCGCCTAAAATTATAAATGAAAAAGGATAAAAAATCCCTAACATATGAAAAATGATTCACAAATACCCTTCGTACACCTTTTTGGTCTAAAAATATCCTCAACCTTTGTTGGTTAGCTAAAAAAATACGTTTGTTTTCTAAATTTAAAATATAATTTTAAGTAATTTTTCATTAATATACACAATTTTCAATTAAAATGATTTAAAAAATTAAAAATATTTTTTATGACCAAACAAGTCCTTGAATAATGCTAATATTTTCTTTGATCCTTTTTGCTCGAGTATGAATCATTTTAGGGCAAGTAGTATTATTTTGTTACATCCAGAATATGCCAAAAAAATCCTCTTTGTTTGGTACCTTTGAAGCAACTAAAAGATTATTAAAATTGAAAGATTCATTTGTTTTGTTCAAATACATATCCCTCTTTTATTTTCTTGCTTGTTTTTCTTTAATACTTTAGATAATTTATGCCCAAATTTGTCATGATTAATTAAACAAATATCGGTAAAAAGTTGTCGCGATCCAAAAACTCAGGTCATGATGACACTTATTGTGGCCCAATCTTGATAAGTAAGCTGAAATATCAAAATGGAAAAGAAGCAAAAAATTAAGAAAAGAAAGGTTAAGCGAGACTTATAGAACAAAGTCAGACCAAGACAAGTACAATTTTAGCGAAAGTTGAAAGAATGGATCGAGTCAGCCCCAAACCCTAGAGCGCATTCATACCTCCAAAACCCAGAATCTCCATAGAAAGATCAACCGCCAAGTGTGGTACTTGAACTAGGATCTGCACCGAACGTGCACAATAGGAGTGAGTATGATCCACTTATACTCAGTAGGTATTATAGGACGACTGAGCAAAGTTGAAAATAAGATTAAGTAAAGAATATACTATTAGCATGCAACTGCAAGCAAAAAAGTTTTTCAAAAGGTAGCTCACGCGTCTCCACTAATAGTTTTAATATATATATATATATGTGTGTGTGTGTGTGTGTGTGTGTATAACAGAGAGAAGGACAAGCATATAAGCAAGTATAGATCGAAGCTAAGTACACAGTACGAGTAACACGTAAAAACAACACATGATGTGTAAATGCAATGCAAAGCAACAGTTGATGAAATGAATAGTTGAAAGTCATTGCATGACTTTTGTATACACCTACCAAGCCTCAATGCTCCCAAAATATGAACATGGGGTTTCACACATGTATACTATCTCAAATTCCACCAATCTCAATCTGATATCTCAATCTACCTGACCGATACATCCTTCAATCTAGGCATTTTAAAATTGTCTCATTTTCTTTAAAAAATTAATGTTCCTCAAACAATATGGAGATATCCAATCCATTCAATACGTATACAAGTGATTTCAAAAATCAATTAATATGTCAATAATCATGATATCAGTTCTAGTTGGGCACCATTGGAATAAATATGTATGTAAGATATCATTAATATCATATCAACCCATAACTTGAGAATTTTTATCATGATAAAGAAAAAAAACTCTCAATAAGGCCTATAATATTTATTCAAGCCCCCGCATGGGCATCACATTAAGGAATAAGGCAGTCAAATATATAAATAAAGTCAATGATGTCAAATAAAGCTCTCACATAGGCAAAACACAACATATAATAACCTAAGCCAACTATAATAAGCCCTTGCACAGGTATCACGCAGTATATAATAACTCATAAATCACATCCCTTAGTTATTTTTTCCAACTCATAGCATGCTTTACTTATTCATTAATTACCCAGCACAGTCTGAAGTAAGTTAAGTCATAACCTACCTCACGAAGACAAAATTTATGCCAAAAGTCCTTCAATAAGGAGTCTTCTCTTTTTGAACGAACGCAAAATCAACTACAACATTCAAATATAGCATCCACGTATTAAAAGAAAGCTAATGATGACCATATTTGAGTCGGTCCAAAAAGAGTTCAAAACGAAAAGGATAAAATCAGAATTTTATTTTAGAAATACATTCTCCAAGATTATAGGAGTCTACAATTGAAAATTCACGCAAAAACAAGGTCTAAATTGAAGAAAAATTATTTTTAACATTTATCAATAAAACTTCAAAAACTCATTTGAAAATCAAGATTAAAGAATGTTTTTTAAGACATAGTCAATGGAAAATAATGAAAACAAGAGTTTAGAGGTTATCGATATGAAAATCAATGAAGAAACCCTCAAAAATTATATTTTTTGAAACTTGGAGATTCAAAATGGAGTAAAATTGATCGGCAATTAAATTGGTCATCTCGGTCACGTAGCTGGACCTCGCGATCGCGATGAGTCAATTCGATTAATCCAACCAAAATCCATCACGATCGTGGTACCACCACCAAGCTATCATGATGAATGATGTCATCAAGGCCCGTTATCTTGACATGTAGCCATGCGATCACGATGAATGGCCTAATGCACCAGAAAATGTTGCACTTGCAGAATTTTTCAAGTGAATAATATTTTTGAACGAACCCTTGGGATTTATTTTGGACCCCACTGGAATAATCCACATATGTTACTAGGCTATTTTTGATGTTTCGAACACAATGACGATGCTGGATTTAAAAAAATATATATTTTTAAGAAATTAACCCCTGAGATCTCTTTAAAGCAAATTTCACTAGTTTTTCAAATAGAGAGTTAAAATACAAATTAAAGGCTCCGAACTCGAACCAACCTCGCTACTAACCCAAATTTGATATTTCAAACCTAACAAAACTGTCCAAATCGCCTACAATCTCTCAGAACTACAAATATTGATCTAAGTCAACTATACGATTTTTAAAACCTTTAAAAACCACAAGCTCTTCCAAAATATTTTTGATCGCATTGAAAATTGTGCCAACCATCCCCATACCCTAAAATCAATATGTAGCAATTATAAGGAAGGGCAAAATGATAAAATCACATTAAAAGAAAAAATTTAAAATTGGGTCATTATAACATCTACCACTAAGGCTCTAGTTCATCCTCGAACTAAAAGGCAAAGAAATACCTGAATCGGTAAAGAGCTGAGCATAACTATTTCAAAAGTTGGACTTGACCTTAGAAGTAGCCTTTTTAACAAAACGGTGTCCCCGTTGAACCTTAACCACATGATATCTCTAGAACGCAACAATCAACCATCTCTAGTTAAAATGGGCACCAACTCCTCTACAAAGGTCATTTTCTCATCCAACTGAAACGAGTCCCAATGAAGCAAGTGTGACATCCAGAATATAGTACCGAAGCATAGATACATGAACAACTAGATGAGCGACTGAAAATTTTGGAGGTAAATCTAATTTATAAGTAACCTCCCAAACTGTCCAAAGAATCTCAAATGGCCTGATGTACCTAGGGCTAAGCTTTCCCCTCTTCCAAACTTCATCATGCCCTTCATAGGTGACACACGAAGGAAGACTTGAGCTCCAATCCTAAACTTCAAGGCACAAAGCCTGCAGTCTGCATAACTCTTTTGTCTACTCTGAATTGATCGAATCCTATCCTAAATTACTCAAACTCTATCTAAAGACTCACAAAGCAAGTCGGTCCCACAGAGTCTAACCTCTGAAGTCACAAACCAACCAATAGGTGATTGTTAATTCCTATTATACAATGCCTCAAAAGATGTTTTCTCAATACTCGAATAGTAGTTATTATTATAAGTAAACTCCATAATGGCTAAATACTGCTACCCCTGACCTCCGAAGTCCATAACACAAGCACAGAACATATTATCTAAACTTGAATAATCCGCTTAACTAACCATTGGTCTGGGGGTAGAAAGTTGTGCTAAGGTCAACATAAGTACCTAATCCTCCTGAAATGTCCACCAAAAGCTAAAAGTGAACACAATGCCTCTATCTGAAATAATAGACACGAGTCCCCCAAAAAGATAATGTATCTCTCAAACATAGATATAGGCCAACCTTTTGATACTAAAGAAAATTTAAATAGGTATGAAATGGGTTGATTTGGTCAATCGATCCACAATGAAACAAATGCTCTCAGAACCATAAGAAGTATGAGGCAACCTATTCACAAAGTCTATAGTGATCCTCACCAACCTCCACTCAGGAATGCGTAATCTCTAAAGCAAACCACCCGATCTCAAATGCTCGTTCTTCACCTATTGACAACACAAGCAATGAGTTATAATGTCTGCCATATTTTTTTATACCACCCCATCAGTAATGCTACTTCAAATCAAGGTATATCTTAGTCACCCTAGAAGAATAGAGAATCTAGAACAATGTGCCTTCTAAAAAATAATCTCGTCCATCCACCAACTCTCGGTATACAAGCTTAGCCTTGAATCCTCAAAATAACATCAAAATCAAGAAATACCGCCTCAGTCTTACCACTTAACACCTTGTCTCGAATCACCCTCAAGCTATCTTCATCAAACTGGTGAGCTCGAATTTACTCCATAAAAAAAAATCTAGCATCGACAAAGGCTAAAACTCGCCTATGTGTTAAAATATCAATACTGTCTATCTAGTTAGCTAAAGACTGAACCCTCCTAGCTAAAGGCCACTCCAAGGTTAAGAGAAGAGCTAAACTCCCCATAATGGTCGACTTCTGGCTCAAGGCATCCACAACCACATTAGCCTTGCTAGGATGATAAAGAATAATGATATCATAATCCTTAAGCAGATTAAGCCAAGGTCACTATCTCATATTAAGATCCGACTGATTGAAAAAAGTATCGAAGGCTATGGTGATCCGAGAAAATCTCACAAAGGACGTCGTACAATTAATGTATCCACAACTTTAACAAAAACACTATGGCTGTCAACTCCAAATCATGGGTAGCATAATTTTTCTCGTGAGGCTTCAACTAATGAGAGGCATAAGCAATCATCTTACCCTCTTACATTAACACCGCACCTAAACCAACATCAGAAGCATCACAAAACATAGTAAAAACCACACCTTCCTAGGGCAAAGTCAAAATAAGGGTCAAAGTCAACAACTTCTTGAGATCTTGGAAGCTCTTCTCACAAGCATCCGACCACTAAAATATCACTTTTTTTCTAAGTTAACTTGGTCAAAGAAGTTGCAGAAGATGAGAAAACCTCTATAAAATGACAATAATAACCCGCTAAACCAATGAAACTCTAAATCTCGATAGGAGAAGTAGGTCTAGCCTAATCACGAATTGTCGCTAACTTTGTTGGATCAACCATAATACCATCCTTGGTCACCACATGGCCCAAGAAAGAGATAAAATCCAACCAAAACTCACACTAGGAAAACTTGGCATACAACTTCTCATCACGCAACCTCTGAAGTATAATCCTTAAATATTTCACATAATCAACCTCATTCTTGGAATAAATCAAGATCTCATGTATAAATACAATCACAAAAGAGTCACGATAAGATTGAAATACCTGGTTTATCAACTCCATGAATATTATAGGGGTATTGGTCAACCCAAAAGCATGACCAAGAACTCATAATGACTATATCAATTCTGAAAAGTCATCTTTGGAATATCCGAAGCTCTAATTTTCAATTAGTGATACCTAGATCTCAAATCAATATTGGAAAATACCAAATCAATCTGAAGCTGGTAAAAAAATCATCATTGCGAGGAAGAGGATAATTGTTCTTAGCCATCACTTTGTTCAACTGCCTATAATCAATACACATATTCATAGAACAATCTTTTTTCATTATGAATAAGACTGAAGCACCCTATGGATATACACTAGGTCTAATAAACCCCTTACTAAATAAATTCTACAATTGCTCCTTCAATTCCTTCAAGAAAGTCGGGTCCAACCAATAGGCAGGAATAAAAATAGTCTTGGTGCCCGGATCTACATCAACAATGAAATCAATGTCATGATCTGGAGGCATACAGGGTATGTCCATAGAAAACACATCCTTGAACTCACGAACAACCCAAATAGAATTCATAGAAGATAGTGAGGCATCACTAGTATTATGAATATAATCGAAAATACCATCTTTCTACCATGCCATGAGTACGTAGAAAAGATATAAATCCATTTGAACCCAAATTAAGCATACCCTTCTAAGCTAACCTTGACATACCCCGCATAGCAAAGGTTACAATATTGGCATAACAATCCAAAATAGCATAATAGGGAGGCATCCATCCATATCCAAAATAACATCAAAATTAACTATATCTAAAATAATCAAGTATACCCAAGTCTTAAGGGCAGCAAAGGTAACCACACAAGATCGAAACACCCAATCCACTACTAAAGAATCTCCTGGGGATAGAAACATAAAGAGGTATAGCAAGGGCATTACATGCAATATCAAAACCAGAAGCAAAATATGTAGTCATATAGGAGAATTTAGACCTAGGGTCAAAAAACACAAAAACAGATATGTAGCAAACTAGGAAAGTACCTGTAATAATTACACCAGAAGCCTTTGCCTCGGGTCTCCCAGCATAGCATAACATTGACCACATCTGCTTCCAGATAGAGTAACCCCCCACTATTATGACCTTCCCTACCTCTACCTCTAGAATTACTAGCACCATGCCTAATATTTTGTGAACCACCTCTTAATATAGATATCAGCATAAGGTAAAACTAAAGTTGAGAACCCTGTTGAGTGGGTCCATATACATATCAAGGGCAATAGGTAACCTCATCATATACAAAATACCTTATATGGACTGAATTGATCTAAGGAGGCACAGATAAACTAAGATTATCACCCTAGCCCAAAAAAATTAAACTAGAACCTCCACTGCATGACTTGATGACTGGCTATCTAAAATCAAAGAATTTGAAGGTCTACAACCTGATCCCTATAATACAACCTGAATCAGCTACCCTGATAACCATAGGAACCTCTACTAAAGAAATCACTACTACGAGAGGCACAACCACTAAACTCGCCCCGATAAAGCACCTTCTTAGTGCCTCCCTGAGTAGCCTGGGTAATAGACTTTATTAATTTAGCATGCTTGATAATACTCTAAAAAGAAGCCCCAGAAATATCTATCTAGACAGTATCCAACTGATAAGGACCCTCTAAATCCTTCATAAACTTATGAATCCTTTTTATCTCAGTAGAAATATTGGGGGATGAATACTCGAATAGAGCATAAAAAGATGTCGCTCCAAATGATCAAACTTTTCATGCATCTGATCTCTAAAGTTATGTGGGACAGAGCTCTCAAAAAGGCCTTAGAAAACAAGGCCTAAGTCATAGCAGGTGAATCCAAAAGCCTACAACTAGATAAAGACCTCTAATAATCCTTAGCTACATTCGTGAACCGATAGGTAGTATAAGTAACTCTGTGATACTCAAAGGATACAAGATTATATAACTTCTCGTGGAAGTCAATTAGAAACTCATAGGAATCCTCGCCAATTGCTCCAGTAAGCTTGGGAGGAGCCAAATGGATAAACCTTTCAAACCACTTTTGATTATTAGAAGACATCACTGTAATCGAAATAACTGGAGAAATATTGAGTCTGATAGGCACTGAATCTATATGTGTGGATATCGTAGATGATAGTTGTACCCCTGAAGTTGGAATATCATAAGAAGATGTCAATAAAGATGGTGAAATATGCTCGAAGCTTGAGAAAAATTAGGTATACTCAATGGAATACCCTCCTAGCGTCTCAAAAGGTGAATCAATAATTCCTTAAGCACTAGGGTATCAACTAAACTCCATGGAACCTAAGCTAGATATGCACCCCTTGTCTAATAATCATCTCTAGAATACATAGCCTCAGGCCCAAAAGAGGCCTCACTAGCATATCTTCTGGCTAGGGAAGCTTCTCATGCTCATTCTCTACCTCTAGGTCGACCATGACCCATAGCTCATATTCTAAATAGGGCTCTTATATCGAGTACAACTCAGTATTCGTAGAATCTCTAGCCCTAGTCCTCCACATCTGTATAGAAAAGAATGGAATACAATTTTAGAACATTGGGAATATATAACCTACATGACAAGGAATCAAATAAGGAAACTTTTCTCTATAGATAACTTATATCTATCACACCTCCTTTAACCAAAAGAATATGATTCAAGTTTCAAAAGGGTTTTATTATTAAGTTACAAAAAGTAAAGTTGTTTCGAAAAGGATTCATTTTACAATTAACATAGAGTCGCCACTTGGCGTAATTGGGTGTGCCAAGTCACCTTTGGAAATCCTTTTTTAAAAACTATTTTTGACTCTTTAAAATTTCTTTACAAACAGAGATTCTGGCTAAGAAATTTTGTTGACTGAGGGGAAGGTGTTAGGCACCCCTCGGTCCCGTGGTTCAACACGGACGCTTTGTGGAGTATATAGGCTAGTAGACACTGTAAGATGTATAAACCAAACAAACATACAAAACAAACAATCACACAAAAATAGAACAAGTTTGAAAAGAAGGTTAATGTTCAGTCCAATTATTATAAGTCGAAATAAAAAAATGTGGAAATGCAAACCTACTCTATTCTAGGCTAATCCTAAAATCTGATCCAATGCTTTACCCAATGCCCTGGGCCTTGATCAAGAGCCTCCTTTATGTACATGATACTTTGGGGCATTCTCCAGTGAATAAGTACAAATAACCTCGGGGTATTCCCCGGCTAAATGAATACATTTTCCAAATGCGAGAAAAAATGAATTATTCAACAAATATTTCAAACATTCCAAACATTCCACAATTCACAAGTTCTAAATTTTCCTACCCGAGCCTACCGTTTTCCTACCCAGCTCGACCTATCATGGCATATTACATTCAAGGACATCAATGAATCAAAACAACTAGCGCTTCCTTTTTATCAATTTTTAATTTTCGTCCCACTTATTTCCAATCACATGATTAACCAATATTGATATGAAATCAAACAATCAAAGCCACAATAAATATAGACGCTCAAATATACGGTTAAAATTATATAATCAATCACCATGAACTACACAAATCACAACATTAACACATCATATTATGATAAAAATAGAAAAGATAGAGTTGAAGAATTGGACCTCAATTGTTGATTTTTAATATATCGAAGATAGAACCGTTCTTGAAAAACCTCAATTCGAACCTCGACAATAAACTAAACCAACTTAATATCAAGAAAAAGCAAACTCGAACAGATTTAAAACCCCAAGAAAGAAGAAATATCAAGTAAACTAAGGTTGAAATCGCAAAAAACAAAGAAGACCTATACAAATTGTACACTAAATCTCACCGGAACCAACTCCAATCTTATCAAAATTAAACCAAAAGAATTGATATAACACTGATACGCCATTTAATGTTGTTTTCTGCTGAAATAGTACAATAGTCACCAGCTAAATGCTTTTTTGGTCAAACTCATCATAACGACAGATCGAAGAATGCGATTTGATGGTAGATCTCAGTGGTATTAGTAGATTTGGGGTTCAGATCGGTGGTTTGGGACTTTTTTCAGCGACAGTGAACAAGAAAATGACTGTTATACTTTTTTGGTAGTGATTCCAGTGGGAGTTTCGCTGGAAAACACCACCCTCGCCGTTTTCCTTGCTCTTTCAGTCTTTTTCTCTCTCAATTCTCTATCTTTCTTCATTCATAGTGTGTGTATAGTCTGTGTGTGAGTGGAATTGAGAATTACGTACGTGAGATTGTGTGTACGCCGATGGAGGAATGTATTTACTGTGTGTTTTCTCTCTAAGTTTGTGTATCTTGGTGGTACGTGTACTGTATATGAAAACAGTGAATCAAAATGTGTGAAAGATTGAAAAAAAATAAGTTATTGTGATGTCGTCCCCTCTTCTGTGTTGTGTGTATATGGCGTCTAATTTTTGTGGTGTATTGGTGTGTTTCTTCCATGGAAATTGAGAGTGAATCAGTGTATGGAATTGTGTTTTGTAGCTTGTGTTGTATTATTTAATAAGAAGAAGATCCACCCTTTTCAGTGAGTGTATTATCTTGTGTATATTAGAGTATCTGTGAGAATCCCCTTTTTCCTTGTGTATTATTCTATTAATGGGATAGAGAAGGGGGTTTGGGGTAGTGACGGGTAGGAGGTATTTAGCGTTGGGGTGAGGTGTCAAAATTAGTTAGAGGGGTTGTTATTTTGTTGTGAGTTTGTTATTTAGATTCTTGTGGGGTAAATTATTAAATGGGTGAGAGTGTATGATAAGGTGAGGCAAAAATGGATAAATTGGGTTTTTGGGAGAGAAAAAATTAGGTGTCTATATCATGCCCTTTTTGGGTGTAAATACAAAGTGTTTTTAGACAAAAAAAAGTAGATAACGAGACCAAATTTTGACCCGACCATTATTCATGGAAAGAAACAGAAGGAACAAGGGCAACCGATTCTTGACTTAGGACATCCTACCTACCCAAGTTATGAAGAAATCAAGTCACAGGTATCTCAAAGGGCTGGAAGGAGTGGGACTATATCAAGTTGGAGAGTCGAATGAGGCCCTGGCGAGGTTTTGGTCCGCGGCTCCATTATTAAATCAAAAATAAAAATTATAAGTTAAAACATAAATGAAATTAGAAAAATCCTATCTATGCGCTTCTTCTGGACTCTTGACTTGAATTTCATCACCTTGTTTTTTGGGCGGGCTCTCGACTTGCAATTTTATCACCCTGTTTTCCAGGCTGGCTCATGACTTGCAATATCTTCAACTTGTTGCTTGGCTTTCAATTTCTTCAGCCTGTTCTCCAGGCGGGTTCCTGACTTTCTATTTTTCAATCTATTGACTTTCAATTTCTTCACCCTGTTTTCCAGGCGGGCTCCTGACTTGCTATTTTTCAATCTGTTGACTTTTAATTTCTTCAACTTATTGCTTGACTCTCAATTTCTTCACCTTGTTGCTTGACTTTTAACTTCTTCACTTTGTTTCTTGACTTTCAACTTCTTCACCTTGTTGCTTGACTTTCTATTTATTCGCTCTATTCTTCAGGCAGGCTCCTGAAATCACATCAAAACTAGAAAGAAAATTATTCCAAACAAAGATTATTATAAAGAGAGATTCCATTTGGCAAAAGAGTAAAGTTCCAAACAACAGGAATTAGATTTGTTGCCCCAGTTTATCATCAGAGAACTTTTATGAATGTCAAATCCAATCATAATTACTTGCAAGTTGCAATGAAGAATCAAGATTCTGACCAAGAAATGCATATCTTGAGAGTAAAATTAAATGACGAAGACTAAAAAATAAGTCTCCTAAGAATTAAAGTGAGGAATTCCGACTAGAAAGTGCATCTTCTAGAGGTGATGGTTTGAGTTTGGAAGTACATCACCTAACAAGTAAAATTCAAATTACCCAATCAAGGAAGCTTGTCCCCTTACAAATGATGCTTGAATTTCCTAAACAAGAAAGTTCGTCTCCTTAACAATGCCACTTGAATTACAAAAACAAGGAAGTGCGTCTCCTTACCAATGCCGCTTGAATTACCCAAACAAGAAAGTGT
>NC_061113.1:214554510-214592940 GCF_002878395.1 Capsicum annuum
ATCTCCTTACAAATTCCACTTGAATTATCCAAGGAAATGTGTCTCCTGGATAAGAAAGTGTGTCTCATAGAGATATTGGATCATAAGTTTTATGATGATTTTGATTACCAAACCTGTCCAGCAACATTACCTCTTGCATTTGTAGAAGTGAGAAATTACGGCCATTGATGTTTAGGATTTGAAGTCCTTGATTTAAATGTAACATGTTTCCTATTTTATCAAAGAAAACTTGTGAATTTAAAACATGGTGGCTCGTTTGTGGTTTTGGCTTTCAAGGCAATTGCTCTTGCGCTGGTCACATTCAATCTTGCTTCCAACCTTTAGCATATGTAATTGATTTGTTGCATCATTGACCCAAACTTAGGTTATTAAGAGTGACTCTAAAACAAAACGTAGCATCTCCGTTTTGCCCCACTCCTCAGATAAACTCTTTGAACCCTGGTATTTCCATGAGTTCCCAGATTTATCTATTGATAAAACTTTTGGCTTGTCTTATTTCGGCTCATAATAATGTCTCTTTCATATGTTGACTTTTGTCTTGCTTTGTGCAATTGAAGAAGCTGGTAGCCAGTTTTGAAATCTTTTCTCACTTATTTTGACATGGACTTGACTCAAAGAGAAAAATGAGAATGATTTTTTTATTTGGATAACTGACTCAAGAAAATAAAATAAAAACATAGAGAAGAAATAAAATACAATGAATGTCCCCATTTGAAACAAGGAAATGAAAATTTTATCTAAAAATGACAGTCAACTCTAATGATTATGCCATGCATTTTGGATTAAGCTGTCTGATCTTTCCATCCAAATTTTCTACCAGTTGTTGTTGAGTTAGTGGCCTTGAAACTGAGTTGCTTCCTTAGGTCAATTGCATTTAAGACCTCATTCAGCTAGTGGTGCCTTGAAGGGTTTTTGCCAACAATCCTCTCTCATTTTCTTTTTCTCAGCTCACCATTACCTTATGGTGTCCATGAGGGTTTTTCACTAATGAGACTCTCTTATTTTTATTTATTTCAACTCACAGTCTTCTTATGGTGCCCGTGAGGGTTTTCATTGATAAGACTCTCTTATTGTTATCTCTCTCAACTTACCATCGCTTTATGGTGCCCGTAAGGGTTTTCACCAATAAGACTCTCCCATTTTTATTTCTTTCCTAATTCCTTATGCTGAGGAAGACAAGTAGTTTTCAAAATACGTCATCATATACATTGCATGCTTATACTTAACATTCTTGAAGATTAATCTAAAGGTCCTTCTTTGGTTGTAACTTGGCTTTAGGATAGGGTTAGATAGAAAGGATGGTATGAGGCCCAAACGACATTTGAAATAGGGTGCGAGTTACATCTTTTGAAATTGACTCAAATAATGAAGATTAACACATGCCCCAATTTTTATTGACTGGGCAATTCTAAATTATTTATTTGGTTGGACCGAGCCCAAAGTAGGTAAGCCTACGTATCTCACCCCCGAGAGAGGAGAATCAGGTCATGCGTAGTTCCGACAGCTTGTTTTTTACTTGATTCTGGTTTTTTGTTTCTTCTTCTATTTTTTGAATCTTTTCTCTTTGGGATTTTCTTCGGACTCTATTTTTTGACACTCTTTTTCTTTTCTTTCTTTTTGGACATAGTTGTTCTCTCTTCTTTTTTGAAACTTTTTTGACTCTATTCTTTTGCTAGACACTTTTCTTTTGAGTTTTGCTAACTCTATCTTAATTCCAAAAGAGGTGTATGAAAGAAAATAAAACTAAGTCTCAAATGGGGTAAACAAAGGATGACACAATATTTGGATAGCAGAATGAAATGTCTTCGTCATATCAATCCTTAAAAATGCAAGTACATATCAAGTAGTATGAAATGAAGATCATTTGTGACACTTTAACAACACTAACTTTAACCGAGCATGTGTGCCACTTCTTCTTATACACTTGTCAAACATACAACTCCATCTTTGTTGTACATCCCTCACATCGAATGATCCATGATTTTATGGAGCTGATTATCTTCTTATTTTTCTTGATATAGGGGTCACGCGTCCACTATTTGACCAAATTAGGACATGATTTTCGATTGATAACCAAGTTATTCTTGTGATTCTCAAAATAATTGCCTTAATTTTCAAAGAAGGCTTCAACTTGTCACCAAATGTCTCAACACTCTACCTATTTTCTCAGTTGTTTTTCTAACTTTAGCCCTCTGACAATGCTTCATGATTAAATTGGATTTTAAGATCTAGCTAAAAATTCCGCAGGCATGTTATAACACTAGAATCAACATAAAATGTATTGTGTAAAAGAGTCAAACAAATAACTTAAAATAAGACAAAAGTCAAAAGGGACACTACATTTTGCTAAAAAGAAAGATAGAAGGGTTTAAACATAAACGACAAATACCTAAAACAGAATAGATTCTGAATTACAACCCTGAAATAATTCAGAAAATAGAAAGAAAACAAGACTAGATACCAAAACCTCTTCCTAGTAAGGAGAGGAGTCTCTTTCCAATTATGGAGCTTGAAATTTAGCCACTGATTTGTACATCATGACTAGAGCTTTCATCACCATCAAACACATTTCCCTCAACAAATAAGTTATGTATCCTCATTCTCAACCCATTGCTTCCTACGTATAGTGTATCACCATGTGTTGGTGAGAGATTCTGTGTGACACTCAAGGTGTCAATGTTTTGCACTACAATCACTTTTTCTTGAATTATTTTTTCTATTTCTCTTTTCAAAGTATGACAATTTTTAGTACTGTGATCCTGAAATTAGAATGATATGCACACCATATATTAGGGTTAAAATTTCTTGAATATGGGTCAGGTGTATACCCAAGGAGAGGAGTAATCATGCCCCACTTTCTTAATCTCTGGAACAAACTGGAATAAGATTCCTTAATAGGAGTGAAATTATCCTTTTCCTTTCTCCTTTTGCAAACTCTAGCCTTGGTTGAAACTTGGATTTAGAGGTACCTTGGTAAATATGTGGGGGTCGAGGATGATATTGAGGTATCGGTGCTTGCCATTGTGGATAAGATGACGGACGAGTATACAATTGTGTATTGTTCAAAGGATATTAAGGAAGTGAAATGGAATATCTTGAATTTTGGAATGAGGAACCTTGTTGTAGGTGAGTATGTGGATCTAATATGTAAGCTTGCGATTGAGGCTGATAGTATTGGTGAGTTGGACCTCTCGAGCTCTGCTTTGGCCCTGGCACGTTGATAGGTACATTTTCCTTCTTCTTCCCTTTAGTTTCCCTTGATTGATTGCACTATCATCCCAAATGTATCACAGAGTCCTCATGTCCATCATGTTTCTCAAATTTCAATATCTTAAATCTTTGAGGAAGGTTGACACTTGAAGACATGCCCCAGTCTTTATATGAAACATCTTTTTCACTTGCGAGTCCTAGGGAACTTTTCATAGCATTCTCTCCGCCCTTTACTTTTCCAACTATTTTCTCTTGCTCTTCTACCATGTCAGACTTTTTGGTAAGAAATTTTGGTGGTCTAGTTAACTTAAAAGTAGGCTCAGAAGTATAGCAATGAACATCAAGAGTATTAAACATGGGTTCACTAGCGGCATGGAAAACCACAACCGTTGGGCGGATAGCCAATGTGGAAGCCTCAGTAGAGGGTTGAGCAGCAAAATCACAAATGGTATATGGTATTGTGAATGTAGTAGGATTATACTAAGGAGCTTGAGAAGGATTGATAGAAGTATTAGGATGCAGCTGACATGGCATAAATTTTGAGGCATGTTGTGGTGCGTCAACAACAATAGAAAACTGACTTTGCAATTATGATGGAAAACTCAAGATATTTTTAGGGTCAATAGTGGGGAATGGAGGAGGAGGCAGCCCACTAGCCCAGGCTTGATACATTTCCATCATTTGGTGTCTTAGTCTCAAATTCTCTTACTTTAAACTCTCATTTTCCTGACTCTTTATTTGATCCATAATGTCATTCTCTATATCCTTGTTGGACACAACTAACCATTCCTTGGATTTGGTGTGATGTGAAGGACAAACCAGAATGCCACAAACCAACCACCATAAACTAACTGAATAAGAAATAACAAAGGTGTTAGAGTTTAACACTTTTTCAAAACCCTTTTTTTCTTTTCTTTTAAAAAAATCACCGAACCCAAGAAGGGCGCCTACGTATCTCACTCCCGAAAGAGGAGAATCAGATGTGCATAGTTCATGAAGTTCGACAAAAAAATAACCAATTAAACTCTCTTTCTTTTTCTTTTTTTTCTTTTTCTTTCCTTGAAACTTTAAGAAGAAAAGAAAATAACAAATTGTCAAAAAAATCTTTTTGAATTTTTCAGCTTTAACATCCCTATACAAAATGAAACCTATGATTACCAAAGAAAAATCTTTTGAGATTTTCAATTTTGAATTTTATACGAAAATAAAACTCGAACCTATTAAAGGAAAATCTTTTTGTGGTTTTCTTTTAAAGGATGTATATAACACCTACTCTAAATAAAGAGTGAAGAAAATCTTTTTGAATTTTTTAAATAAGATCACCGAACCCTAGAAGGCTGCCTACGTATATCACTCCTGAGATAGGAGAATCAGATCTGCGTCGTTCATCCAGATTGGACAATTAAGCACTAAATAACAAACTGAACCTTGACTTGATAGACACAACCGAAGACAGATGACAAAAACATCAATAAAATCTTTTTTTTGAGTTTTTCATTTGACACTTCACATAAAAAATGATACCAACAATTATGAAAGGAAAATCTTTTTTGTATTTTCGTTATATGAAATGTACAAAACTTCTACCATCTTATTTTTAAAATTTTCTAAAAATCTCCTATTGAAAAAATCTTTTTGGAGTTTTTGATTTGTGAATGCTTACTAAAGAAATAAAATCTTTTTGATGTTTTTGTTTTTTACAAATAAAGGCGAAAGGTAAAAAAAATCTTTTTGAATTTTTGAATTGTGAAAAAACAAAATCCATAAATAACACTAAAAACTACGAAACTCTTTTTTTTACTCATTTTTTACTTTTTTTTCAACCTTTTCTTGCCTACACACTTTTTTTTAATTCTAGCACATGTTTTTCCCCAAATCAGCCTATCAAATGACCTTATTAACCTCAAAGATGCAACAATTAGAACGTAAGGATGCTTTATGGGTGAGTCTCTTATGAAGGACCAAGTGGGTCCCGCTAGGTCTAAATATGATGCAGATAAGCATAACCTAAAGGCTGACCTTGGTTGGGGTTCACTAACAAGGCTGTTCGGGAGAGCGTATAGTCGATAGTGGTTGCAACAACTTTCCACCTACTCCATACACCCAATGGCTTCCCCTCCTAAAATAAGTGTGACTCAACTAGAGGTCGTGTACACACGTGTACTACATACTTGTTGCAAAAAAAATGACTCAAGTTATACACATGATGTCAGATATAAAGTGGTAACACATAAGAAAAAAATTATAAACAAAGAGCACATAGGTAATCAACAATGATAAAACGATAACACATATGACAACACATACAAAATATCTATACACCTATAGTGCCATACAAAACTGATACAACTCCAAAAATAAGCACGAATTCTAAAATCCCCAGCAGAGTCACCAGAGCTGTCACACCCCTTTTTTAACCAAAAGAATATGATTTAAGTTTCAAAAGGGTTTTTATTATTGAGTGACAAAAAGTAAAGTTGTTTCAAAAAGGATTCATTTTACAATTAACTCAGAGTCGCCACTTGGCATAATTGGATATGCCAAGTCACCTTTGGAAATTCATTTTCAAAACCATTTTTGACTCTTTAAAACTGGTTTGCGAATAGAGATTTCGGCTAAAAAATTTTGTTGACTGAGGGGAAGGTGTTAGGCACCCCTCGGTCCCGTGGTTCGACATGGTTACTTTGTGGAGTATATCAGCTAGTAGACACTGTAAGATGTATAAACCAAATAAATATACAAAACAAACAATCAATCCAAAACAGAACAAGTCCAAAAAGAAGGTTAATGTCCAGTCCAATTATTACAAACCGAAACAAAAAAAAATGGAAATGTAAAATTACTCTATTCTAGGATATACCTAAACTTCTCTCCAATGCTTTACCAGATGCCTCAGGACTTGATCACGAGCCCCCTTTGTGTACATGATACTTTGGGGCATTCCCCAGTGAATAAGTACAAATGACCTCAGGGCATTCCCCGACTAAATGAATACATTTTCCAAATGTGAGGAAAAATTAATCATTCAACAAACATTTCTAACATTCCACAATTCACAAGTTCTAAATTTGCCTACCCAAGCTTACCGTTTGCCTACCCATCTTGACTTATCATGGCATTATCATATTAAAGGACATCAATGAATCAAAACAACTAGCACTTCCTTTTTATCAATTTTTAATTTTCGTCCCACTTATTCCCAATCACATGATTAATCAATATTGATATAAAATCAAATAATCAAAGTCACGACAAATATAGACGTTCAAATATAGGATCAAAATTATATCATCAAACACCACAAACTATGCAAATCACAACATCAACACATCATATTACGATAAAAATAGAAAAGATAGAGTTGAAGAATTGGACCTCAATTATCGATTTTTAATATATTGAAGATAGAATCGTGCCTAGAAAACCTCGATTTGAACCTCGACAATAAACCAAACCAACTCGATATTGGGAAATAGCAAACTCGGACAGATTTAAAACCCCAAGAAAGAAGAAATATCAAGCAAACTAAGGCTGAAATTGCAAAAAAACAAGAAGACCTATACAACCTGTACACGAAATCTCACCAGAACCAACCAAAAACTCATCGAAATTAAACCAAAAGAATTGATATAACACTGATATGCCATTTAACGTTGTTTTTTGCTAAAATAGTACAACAGTCGCTGGCTAAACGCTTTTCTGGCCAAACTCGTCATAACGACTAATCGGAGAACACGATTTGAAGGTAGATCGCGGTGGTATTAGTGTATTCCAGGTTCAGACCAGTGCTTTGGGACTTTTTTCAATGATAGTAAATGAGAAAATGACTGCTATGCTTTTTTCAATAGCAATTCTGGTGGGAGTTTCACTAGAAAACACCATCCCCGCCATTTTTCTCACTCTTTCAGTCTCCTTCTCTCTCAATTCTCTATCTCCCATTACTCATGGTGTGTGTATGGTCTATGTGTGAGTGGAATTGAGAATTTCTTATGTGAGATTGTGTGTGCGCCGGTGAAGGAATATGTTTGCTGTGTGTTTTCTCTCTGAGTCTGTGTATCTTGATGGTGTGTGTATTGTATATGAAATCAGTAAGTCAGAATGTGTGAAAGATTGAAAAAAATAAGCTTTGTGATGTCATCCCGTCTTCTGTGTTATGCGTATATGGTGTTTAATATGTGTGGTGTATTGGTGTGTTTTCTTCCATGAAAATTAAGGGTGAATCAGTGTATAGAATTGTATTCTGTAGCTTGTGTGTGTATTATTCAATAAGAAAAAGATCCACCCTTTTCAGTGAGTATATTGTCTTGTGAATATTAGTGTATCTGTGAGAATCCCTTTTTTCTTTATGTATTGTTCTATTAATAGGATAGGGGAGGGGGTCTAGGGTAGTGATAGGTAGAGAGGTATGTCGGGTAAAGGTGATAAGGTGGGGTTAAAGGGTAGGGGGTAGGGGTGAGGTGTCAAAATTGGTTAGAGGGGTTGTTATTTTGTTGTGAGTTTGTTATTTAGATTCTTGTGGGGTAAATTATTAAATGGGTGAGAGTGTATGATAAGGTGAGACAAAAATGGATAAATTGGGTTTTTGAGAAAGACAAAATTAGGTGTCTATAATAGCCTGTTAAAGATAAATACAGACTTCTATGTATAAGTCCACAGGACTTTACTAAAATACTGCTCTTATACTTATGAGATCGATGAATTTAGCATTTTGATACTAATTTTTCTGAGACACCCTGGGTTTTTTCCCTTGAAAATTTCCTGAGCTTTGAGCTCAATGACCTTGTAATGACTCACCGTATGAGTCGTAGGTGTGGGTATGGGTCAGGTGGCCCAACTCGTAAGGTGTCCAGTGAGTGATGGTTAGGTTTATGTTATGGTTACGACTTAGTGGCTACGGGTCGTATGGTTTGGTGATGGGCCATTGTGTTGATCCTTCCCTTAATTTGAATCTTAGTAACTTGACTTGGCTCTGAGTATGAGTGGCTCACTAAGAGCCATAAAGATAGGATACGAGTGGTATAGTGAAGTCGTATGTTGTCCAGTGTCAATTTGGATTCTGTCTTGAGTATGACTGGACCATACAAGTCGTATGGTCTGGTCATGAGTTGAGGTAATGGAATCGTATGGTGGACAGTGTGTGGGTGTCCAACTTTCTATTCTGGATACGACTGGATAGTACCAGTTGTGTGTTGTGGTGACGAATTGGAGGGTCAACTCGTAACCACCTGGGGGATTTTTACAGTTTAAGTTGGGGGTATTCTGAACATTTTTTTTCTTAACTCCTTTTGACCCCACGACATAAAATACCTTTTGGGGCTTCATTAACCTACTATTCTTAATCAAACACTCTTAAAATCTCTCTCAAGCTTTTGGTTCAAGAAAAGGCTAGGGTTCCTACAAGGCAATAAGGGCTTTTAAGAGTAAATCTCTCTGTCTTCCTTGGTGTCTAAGGCATGTTACTCCTCCCTCATTGTTAGTTCAACTAAAAGTACGTTTCAATGAATGGTTTTCATGGTATTATTGTGGTATTATTTTGGTTTTGAAATAGATGTTGGGGGTTTTGGTTGTTTATGGTTGGATAATGTTTTTCCATTCTTTTCTTATGGTTTTCACATTATAATTATGGTTTGAATATGTGGTTACATGGGAATGGTCAATTGATGTTTGGTTTTTTGTTTTGAAAACTATATGGCCTCAACATGTTTGTTAAAATGCCAATGAGAATGATTTTTTCACATAGTTTGACTATTCTTGAAATCTTTGCATTGCATAATATTGTAATGGAAATTAAAATTGGTTTGGTTGATTTTAAATAGTTTGGAAAGGCCTTGATGGCCATGGTTTTGGCTTAATTGGAAACTTTGAAGTCATATTGGTTTAATGGCTTTGGTATGGCATAAAAGGATAGACTTGCAAGCTTTAATTTTGGTATGACGATACCAACTGTTAATGCCTAAACAAAAGATTCCTTGGTAAATGATTGGAATGTGTAAATGATTTTAATATGGTCTTAAAGAGGTTTAAGTAGCAAAGCCGTAAAAGGTGGGGGTCCCAAGGGGACCGACATTGGAAACTCACGTTTGTCGATGTGAGGGTGGTCTTGGTGACCGTGTGCATGATGTCACACTTTATGTTTGGGAGATGTACTAGTCATCTCAGGTTCTTTTCTCCGGTCGTGCGGCTAACATGCACTGGGACCCTTTCAGTAGGGGGAGCTAAACCCATATAGACCATGGGTGATTTTAAGACAGTCAATCTACTCAACCCAGGTTAAGGTTTTAAATTCATGCTAAACTCGATTCCCTTTCCTCGCATGGTATATATATGTATGTATGTGATTGCATATGGTTTTACATAATGACATTATTTTATCCTTACTCATGAGTACATGCTAGCGTTTACCCGCTAACCGTGTTTGGGAGTTGTATCCCTATGCAGTGCAGGAACCGGCCATACTACTCTTCCTGCTCAGTAATTTAGATTTGGGGATAGCTTTGTGTCAGACTGAAGTGGTGAGCTTCCATACTCAGGGAGTTTCAACTTTATGCTACATTATTTTTATTTCTTAGACTTTGGTTATGGCTATGGTCAGGGGCATATCCCGATCGGATGTTCTTGATTTTTGGATAGAGGCTTTGTCGGACTACTATGGGGCATGGACAATGTCGGTATTGGTGTCATCCATGTTATTGGTATTGGCATTAGGGGTGACATCGGTTGGATATTTGATTGGATATTTGGTTGGTTATGGTTATGTACTCCTTTAAATATCTTTCAATTGATTTTGTTATATCTTATTATATGTTCGAAATTTATCTGACATAGGGTGTAGGGTAGTTATGGTTGGGTCTTAGGGGCGGTCTTCGGTATGGGTCGGACTTGAGATGCCCGACACAACTAGGCTCTGGTTCGGATCATTCATTTTCATGACTCAAAAACCTAGGTCATGATGGCACTTATCACGGCCCAACCTTGATAGGTAAGCCGAAATCCCAAAATGGAAAAGAAGCAAAAAAAAAGTGAAGGCAAGTTAAGCGAGACTTCTAGAGCAAAGTCATGCTAATATAAGTATAATTACAACAGAAGTCCAATAGAAATATCATAAATTCCAAAATCTGATGACACAAGTGTAGAGCATCTAAGAAACCATCCAAATACTGAATAATACATAATTTGTCTCTGATCCATAAGTATATAAAAATAAAGAAAAATTAGGTTTGAATAAGCCCTGGACTCTGGAGCGCATCCACGCCTCAAGAATCTAGAATCTCTATACAAAGATCAGACGCCATGTGTGGTAATCAAACTAGGATATGCACCAAAAGTGCATAGCAGGAGTAAGTATGATACATTTATACTCAGTAGGTATCATAGGCTGGCTGGGCAAAGTAAATACTAAGATAAGTATAGAATATACTATGAGCATGCAACCTGTAAGCAGAAAAGTTCTGAAACAGTAGTTCACACCATGTCCGTTTGTAGTTCTAATATATGTATATAATAGAGAAAAGAACAAACATATACGCAATTATAGAAAGAATCTAAGTACAAGACAAGTAACACGTAAAAATAATATATGATGTGCAAAGCAATGCAATGCAATGGATGATAAAGTAAATAGTTGAAAGTCATCACATGACTTTCTGTATACATCTATCGGGCCTCAATGCTCCCAAAATAGGACCCATGGGGGACTCACAACCTATATACTACTCAAATTTTCACCAATCTCAATCTCATATGTCAATCTACCCAATCAGCACATCCCTCGGTCTAAGCAATTTAAAAATATCTCATTTTCTTTCAAAAATCAATGTTCCTCACTGGTACCAATATCTCATGAATATATATGTATGCAATGAGGATATAATGCTCACAATTAAATCAATATGGAGATATTTAATCCATTCAATATGTAAACAAGTGAGCTCAAAAGTCAACTCAATATGTCAATAATCATGATATCAATTCTAGTTGGGCACCATTAGAATAAACATGTATGTAAGACATCAATAATATTATATCAACATATAACTTGGGCATTTATATCATGATAAAGGAAAACAGTGCTCAATAAGGCGTATAATATCTATTCAAGCTCTCGCACGGGCATCACATTAAGGAATAAGATAGTCAAATGCACAAATAAAGTTAGTGATGTCAAATAAAGTCCCCACATGGACAACCCACAGGATATAAAATTATAAGCCAATAAAAATAGAAAATAAGCCCCCGCACAGGCATCACGCAATATATAATAACTCAAAAATCACATCTCATAGTTATTTTCTCCAACTCATAGCATGCTTTACTTATTTATTAACTACTCAGTATTGTCTGAAGAAAGTTAAGCCATAAACTACTTCAAAACAACAAAATCTTTGCCTAAAATCCTTCAACACAGAGCTTTTCCCTTTTGAACGGCCTAGAAATCAACTTCAACATTCAAATATAGCATCTACGCATTGAAAGAAAGCTAATGATACTCATATTGCCCATATTTGAGCCAATCCAAAATGAGTTCAAAAATGAAAGGAGTAAAATCATAATTTTATTTTAGAAACACATTCTTCAAGGTTATAGGAGTTTACAGTTTAAAATTCACGTAAAAATGAGGTCCAAATCAAAGAAAAATTATTTTTAAGCTTTACCAGTAAAAACCTCAAAATCCTATTTTAAAATCGAGATTAAAGAGTATTTTCAAAGACATAATCAATATGAAATAATGAAAATAAGAGTTTAGAGGTTACCCACATGAAAATCAATGATGAAACCCTCAAAATTTGTCTTTTTTCAAAGCTTGGAGGTTCAAAAATAGAGTAAAATTGTGAAAATGAGGTTTATATATTATTCTGTGAACAGTGTCTCGCAATCGTAAACCCCACCTCACAATCACGGGGTTAATGTTGATCGGTAATTAAGCTGGTCATCACAGTCTCGTAGTTGGGTCTCGCAATCACGATGAGTCAACCCAACCCGATCCACCCAAAACCCATCACGATTGCAGTACCACCACCATGTGATCGTGATGAAGGGACTAATGCACCAGAAAATACTGCATTAATAGAATTTTCCAAGTAAAGAATGTTTTCGAACTGATCCTTGGGATTTATTTTGGACTCACTAGAACAACCCATATATGATATTAGGCTATTGTTGAAGTTCCTGACTCAATGACAATGTTGAATTTTCGAAGAAAAAAAAAGTTATTTTCAATAAGTTAACCCTCGAGTAAGGAAAAATTTACTAATTTTTCAAATGGAGGGTCTAAATCCAAATTAAGAGTTCCGAATTTGAACCAACCCCCCTACTAACCCAAATTCGATATTATGAACCTAATGGAACTGTTCAAATCACCATCATGCTCTCAGAACAACAAATATTTACCGAAGATAACTGTTTGACTTTTAAAGCCTCTAAAAATCAGAACTCTCCCAAAATATTACCAATCACATTAGGAAGCGTGCCGATCATCCCCATACCCCAAAATCAATATGTAGAAATTACAGAGAAAGGCAAAACAATCAAATCGCATCAAAAACAAAATTTCATAAATCAGGTCATTACAGAAGTTAGGAACTCTTTCTAGTGAATCAAGTTAATAAATGAACGAATAATAGAATTAAATTTGAACGATTGCACAAGTTAATAAATGGTCGAATTATTAAATTTTCTAAAATTGCTTGCTTTAAAATGAACCGAGTGAAATGATCTAAATAACTGATTATATTTTAACTAGCTCAATGCTTGCTAAGTTTAAATTGTTATTTTTTAAAATGATCGATCTTTACTAACACTAAATGACATATTTAATTTTACATTTACATTGTAAAAGTATAGAAGAAATCTTGATTATATATGGCTTGGCTATATAATCCAAAATGAAAGAAAATTGTATACACACAAACAAATGGCGTACCTTAAATTAGGTGATATGCACCTTTCGTATTAACATCAATTATGCACCTTTCGTATTAACATCAATTCAATTTAATTAGATGGCCATATTCTCCACTTAAAGTAAAAAAGATACAAATAAAACATTAAGTACTATAATCTATCCTCATTCAATCCAACTCCTTCACTTTCTATATCAAGGCACCTTTTAAAAATTAATTATTAATTATTTGGTGTTTAAAACTTTGAATACATGTCAGACGCATTCAATATGGAAGGTAAAGTGCGAACTGCTACCATGTTTTTTATTTCTGAAACCCGAACCGAAGGTCATCCAGCTTTAATTAAAGTTGAGAGATTATTCTAATCATTTCATCACACTCGATGATGATGTCAAAATACACCTATGATCCCTCATATTATTTGACATTGACTTGTACCTCTTTGTGCTTCAAATCCTCATCAAACAATCTAATAGGACTTTTGTAAAGTCAATTGGTTTTGTAGTTTTTACGAATTTATTTTTATATCTTCTTATAAGATATTTTCACTTTCACATATAAAAAACTAAAAAAAGAAAGTAACACAGAGATATATAAAGATTATTTTCATACTAGATATAAAGAAGTCGTGCTGGCACGAGTCCAATATATATTATTTTGTTTGGCTCAATTTATGTGACACGTGTATAATTTAGATAGTCAATCAAATTTTTTATATGATTTTTAGATATTTTAAGTTGTTAATTATCGTGATTGTAATACTTTTTACGTAATTTTCAAATAATTTATGGTACTCCCTTTGTCCCAATTTATATGACATCGATACAGTTTTGAGAATCAACTAAATTTTCTAAATATCTTTTAAATATTTTAATTGTTAACTATTGTGATTTATAACATTTTTTCTTAAGAAGTTAAAATTTAATATTACAAGTTATTACGTTTACAAAACTTAATTAACTTTGCTAACGAATTTAACAAGTACCATAATTGTCTGTTGGATCCGAAATCAAGAGGGTGTCATGCGGAAGCTTAAAATTGCAAATCAAAGCATTGATAATTCAGATGACAATATAAAATACTAAAAAAATATATTATTGATACTATTTGGTCAATTGGCCTACACATGAAAACTAATATTAAGAAAAATATAAAATTATTGGGAGAAAAATTCCTCCTAAACAAAACTCTTTAAAGACTACATTGTGGATACTATTGTGTTCTTGTATGAAAAGTGAACCTTCTATTTATAGAGTTTCAAAACTTTTTCTCTTAGAAAGAGGTTAGTCAAATATGAAAAAGAACTATATTTTTCTTTTTTAAAAAAAAAAGTAAAAGTAATTATGGTATTACTTTTATTTCCCTTCTAAGAAAAGTAAACTTAAATTTGATAAGAAAATCAGGCGAAAAATTCTCACAAATCTCCCCTTTTGACTTGATTTCCTTGACTTGATCCGCCTTCTTCACATGCATGATCTTCGTTCTTCACATAATCTTCATCATAGCTGCTTGTCGTGGTTAAAAATAATATTTAAAATATAATGGTTTAAAATAAATTAAAAATTAATATTTATTTTTATTATTAAAGATGCAGCACAAGAATCTTGAAAATATGATTGACATTTTCTCTCCGCATCTGGTTAGACAAAAATCTTCATTATCATCAAATTAGTTGCAACTTTTAAAACTCGACATGTCCTCAATCTGAACCATCAGACCATTGAATCATAAGCTCTAATACCACTTGTTGAGTTCGAAATTGAGAGGGTGTCATATGGAAGCTTAAAATTGAAAACCAAAGCATTGATAATTCAGATGGCACAATATAAAATACTAAAAAGACATATTATTGATAATATTTAGCCAATTGGCCTACACATGAAAACTAATTGGGAGAAAATCTCCCCCTAAACAAGACTCTTTAAAGACTAAATTGTGGATACTATTGTATTTTTGTATGAGAAATGAGTCTTCTATTTATAGAGTTCCAAAATCTTTCCTTTTAGAAAGAACTTAATCAAATATGAAAAAGTATATATTTTTTTTTTAGAAAAAATAAAAGTAATTATGGTATTACTTTTATTTTCCTTCTAAGATAAGTAAAACTTAAATTTGATAAAAAAAATCAGGACAAAAATCCTAACAGTGTTAATACAATTTTTATACATAATAAAAAAAAGGCACAAAAAAGGCAGAATACATAACATGCCCTTTTAACTTTGCCTCACATCATATCTATGACCTTCAACTTTGGGTGTGCATAAGTAGGCATTTAAACTTGTATAATTTTAAGGGAAAAGGCATCGTTTCTACCACAAACTATACAAGAAAAGTCTAAGCCACACCCAAACTATCTAAGTAACTTATTACACACCTATACTATATAAAAGTGATATTATTACCTCCCCGTGATACCCATGCCCAAGTTTAATGAGTGGATTGCACTCCACTCGCCCTCTTGTGATGCCACGTGTCTAATCTAATTTTTCAATTTATTAAAAATCTAACCCGATCCTATTACTCTTTTAACCCATCCGACCCGATCCAACCCTCATATTTTATCCTAACTCGATTAAAACATCCATCCAAATGAAAAGACATCTGATGAGAGCAAAAACCCGATAGAAGATTCACCTCTCTTTTCTTTTCATTTTGTTATCAAATTTAAACCCGATAGAAGAGATAAACAATAATTTTACTATATTTTTCGTTGTTGTCAAGCAAAAATTATTTTTTATCTCTTTTCAGTTGAAGTTGATTGTTGATTTCAACGGAGGTGGTACGACCTAGGATAAAAACTAAGGGTTACGATCGTTTATGTAGGAACTACTGATTTTCAGTAAAAAGGTTAGCTTTTTTCTTTCCTAAATATAGTAGATCTAGGATTTATTCTTGTTCCTAAATTAGATCTAGGATTTTTTGAGTTAGAATTTGCCGTCTTTTATCTGTCTAAATTAATTTGTTTTATTCCCATATAGATGTTAAATACGTGATAATATAAACCTTGACATTTATAATTGTTTGATTTTACTAGGGTTTTGACTATGGTTTTGAATTAGGGTTTTGAATTAGGGATTTTTGTTGTCTTTAATTTATTTTCAAAATTAATGTGTTATAGTTTGTTTATGTGCTTCAATCTGTAATAATATGAAATGTGACATTCAATATGTGATAAATAACCTGTGATACTTGTAATTATTGCATAAATACTATAAGTTTTTGGTCGTGTACTGTGAGACTTGTACCTTTGTTATGTTTTTGTGGTCAATGATTTCAGGTTTATAAAATGAATTTTGAAATGATCACTTTAAGATTTTACCATGGTGGAGAACTTAATAAAGATAAGGTGAAGGGAAAAAAAAGAAAAGATATGAGGGTGGATAAGTTACTGAATTTTTAGATGTTGATGCAGATAGGCTGTCTTATTTTGAATTTAGGAATTATGTAAGGTATTTAGGATATGATTTGGGACAATGATTACTATATGTTAGACTACCTAAGTGTTCTAATTTAAAAGAAATTAGGTCAGACAAGAACACAATTGATACTTCAAAGAAATTGGGTAATTGACAAATTTTGAAAGCTTTTGTGTGTCATATAGTTGGTGAACCTAAGTTGGCCCCATCTTTTTGGAATTTGTAAGTGATGGGAAAGGGCATGTGAAGGAGGAAAGTGGTGTGTCTTTTAATAAAGACACTAAAAATGACATTAGGAGTGTTGACAGGGCATCTAAAAATAGTGAAGATGCCCCTCCTTTTGACCAACCTACTACTCATACTTCTTCTCCTTCTTTTGTCCAATGTACTGCTCATGTCTCTTCTTCTCCTACTGACCTACCTACTACTCGTGTCTCTTCTCCTATAGCTGCTATATCTAGTAGTTTTACTACTTCTCTTAGTAGTTCTACTATTGCTCCTACTAATTCTACTATTGCTCCTAATAGTTTTACTGTTGCTCCTACTAATTCACATGCTGCACTTTCTGAATCTATTGTAGATTCAGATGTAGAATCTATTGATAGAGATGTAGAGATTGGGAGTGATATGGATGAAGAGTTAAGAGGTCTTAGGGAAGAAAAGAAGAAAAGAAAAAGAAGAAAGAGGGGAGAGAGACTAGTAATTCCTGAACATATTAAGTTAGAAACTGAAAAAAGGGACCAAATATTGGCTATGATGAATCTGTAGGTGGTGATAAAAATATTTTAGAGGGTAAGTTAGTTGGTTATAAACCTTTTTACCCATTCGATGAAGTTGACGGCTTTAAAACTGATTCAGATGATGTAACTGATCAAGAAGATGAAGTTGAATAGGTTGAACATAAAGATAAGACTAAAAGAAGGAAAAAGTTAAAAGAGTTGTATATAATTTAGACTGTCAGAAATTTGTGTGGGAGTTAGGACTTATTTTTTTAAAATGTTAATGAATTTAGAGCTGTTGTTACTAAATATATTGTTGCTAAACATGTTGCAATTGAAAAATGTGTTAATGAACCTACAAGGGTAAGGGCTAGGTGTACAACTATTTGTCCATGGCTTCTTTATGCTAGCATTGATTCTAGGTCCATGAACTTTATTGTGAAGACCTACAATCCAGTTCATAAGTGTGATCTTACCAATAGGAACAAACTTTGTAATTCCAAGTTCTTAGCCATCCACTTCAATGAGAGGATAAAGGAACAACCAGATATTAGAATTTTTGAGTTTCAGTTGCTTATTAAGAAGGAACTAGATTTACAAGTAGGAAGAACAATGCGTAGGAGAGCAAAAAATAAGGTGATTGAAGAACTAATGGGTGACTATAATCTAGAATTTGAGAGAATTTTAGATTATAGAGATAAGTTGTTAAGATCAAATTCAGATAGTACATGTATAGTGAAGCTTCATGATGAAACATTTGAAGATGGTAGAAAAATATTTTGAGGCATCTACATATTTTTTGATGCAATGAAGAAGTCCTTCCTAGCTAGTTGTAGGAAGTACATTGATTTGGATGGATGTTTTTTAAAAAGAGTGATGAAAAGACAGTTATTAGTTGATGTGTGTAAAGATGGTAACCATCAAATGTTGCCACTGGCATGGGCAGTGGTTGAGATTGAAAACAAGACCACTTGAAGTTGGCTCATTAGGATTGTAAAAGAAGATCTTCAGCTGGGAGATGGGATAGATTTGACAGTGATAACAGACATGGAAAAGTTAAAGAATTGTTGTTTTTGCTTCTATTTATGTTTATGTTATAACTGTTTCTGTTTCTGTTTTTCTTATAGGGATTAGAAATTGTTGTAACTAAATATTTACCTATATTGAACATAGAATGTGTGCATGGCATGTTCTTGCAAACTAGTCAAAAGATGCTATATGTAGAGGTATTGAGAAGAAAAAATACTTTTGGATGTGTGCAAGATCTACCTTTGAGGCAGAGCTTAGGAACAACATTAGTTATATGAAGATGCTGGGGGGAGAAATACTAGATAAGTTGATGTATTTTAATCCAGAGAGATGGAGCAAGGTTTACTTTAGCTTTGAAACAAAGTGTGATGTTGTAGACAACAACATGGTAGAATATTTTAATGTATGAATATTAGGACCTAGGCACAAGATAATAATTACAATGTTAGAGGAGATAAGAGTAAAAATAATGAAAAGAGTGGGACAGATGAGGAATTTTTATGATACTTGGATTAATGACATTTCTCCAATGGCTATGAAAGTACTAAATGATAATACAGCAAGGTCTGTAAAGTACAGTATGGAATAGAATTCTGATACAGTGTATGAGATGCTTGATAGAGGATATAGGCATATTGTAGATCTTCTTAGACAATATTGTAGTTGTAGAGCATGGATGTTGAAGGGTATACATTGTCCTTATGCAGTGGCTGCTCTTCACCACGAAAAACTAGAATCAGTAAACTACATCTCTCACTGGTACAATAGAGAAACTTACATAAACACATATAGTTTCTTCATTCAACCAGTTTTGAATATGAAGATGTGGCCACAATCACATAATATCTCTGCTATGTCACCTCCTGTTAGGAAGATGTCAGGTAGGCCTGGAAAGAATAGAAAGAAAGAAGAAGGTAAAATAAAAAAGAAAATTAAAAAGTTGTCCAAGAGGGGGATTGAGATTTCATGTAGCACTTGTCATTGCAAGGGTCATAACAAAAGAAAATGTACAACAGGTGCACCTGCTGCTGGAACTAATACAAATCCTGGCCTAAGTTCATCTGCTGGTACAGTCCCAAGTGCAGGTCCAAGTGCAGCACCTACTGTTGAAAAAGGGAGAGGTTCAACTGGAAGAGGAAGGGGTAGACCACCAAAGGATTCTACAGAAAAGGTAGTTTATTTAATATGTGTATTATAAACTAATTATGTTTACCTTATACTAAATATCTTCTTTTCTTTCTTTTTAGTGTGCTGGCAGGCCAAGAATGGTTGGAATGGGCTTACTTCACACACAAAGTCGATGCACAATTCTTAATGTAAGTTTACTACTATATTTACTATTGGTCCCTTTACTATCTAAATTTTATTTACTATAATTTATATAAATGTTAACACTTTCTTCATTTAAGCAGTCGGGAATACCTAGTGAGAGATTCAAACTACCAAGTCTTCAGCAGTTGTGACTGAAAATCTCGAATATACACCAAAAATTAGTATAAAATAAAAAGAAAAAAAAGTTATGACCTCCAGGCAACTACAAGAAATGAGAGGAAAAAAATAAATGAAAACAAGGTCCAAGGTTACACATTTGAGTCAGGAAAGCTCCAATGTTCAATCTCTATAAGAAGTTGGTGTAGACTGATAGTTTTCCTTGTATAAATGTTGGCAGTTGTGACTGCATTTAAGACTATGTATTTGATAATTCACTGATGTTGGCAGCTGGATTGGCAGCTTTAACTGAATTTAAGACTGTTTTTTGGTAGTTCACTGATGTTGGCAGCTGTGACTGCTTTAAAAATAATTTATTGGTGGCAGCTTTGACTGCATTTTGTAACTGTAATTAGTTTAACAGTACTGATCTTTTTGTAAATGTATTTGACAACAAGATATAATTGCACTCATTTTTTGTTAATGATTATGCAGTTGTAAGTTTATTGTTGCTGAAATTTGTGTTTGTGATTGTGCAGCAGCTGTGACTGCATTTATTAATGTTAAATTTGTGTTGTGAGAGATGTAGTTTACTGGTTCCAAGTTATGTAATTAATATTGCAATTTGTGTTTGTGCTTGTGCAGCAGCTGTGACTGCATTTATTAATGCTAGATTTGTGTTGTGAGAGATGTAATATTTGTGTATACAACATTACAATTTGTATACAACCTTAAATTTGTGTTGTGAGAGATGTTTTCCTAAACCAGTAATGTTGTATACAAATTGCAACACAAAGAACCACAGAAAACAAAGCCAAAACTGTCAAGTTCAATCTTACAATTTCATTACACAATAATTTAATCACACAACCTAGTAGTTTTGTCTAAGGTAACACCTAATAATTGATACAACTTTCAGCCCCTTAAAACATAACAAAAACAAAGCATCTTAGTTTAGGGCAGTCTTCTTAGAGTTCCTTTCAAGAACATGAATTGAAATAGAAAACTAACACCCAAAATACATACACAAATGAGAGTAGTCCAAAGTTGTTTTTTCCTTTTCTTGGACTTAGCCAACTTGATCTTTCATTTCTTCTCATTTGCCTTCATCATCTTTAAATCATCCTGAAAACTGTCCATTTGCAACTCTATTTTGTTCATGTCTATTTTGCTCTCCACGTATTAGGTTGTCCTATTTTGTTCATCAACTATTTTGTGTTCATAAAATGCAAAATGTATCGAAGATTCAACTCTTTCCTCAAGCTCCCCAATTCTTCCCAATAATTTAGGAATAACAAATTTGGATCGTTCATCAATAGAATCATCCTTCCAAAGCCAAAAATTGGATGTCTATCATTCTAAAATAAAAGCAATTAGATTCGTATACACTATTCAAGATCAATGTTTGAAGGAAAAACTCACTTACCCCATAGTAAGGACAAGTCCAATATCGTCTATCCAAATTTCTTGAGGTCCATGAAGTCATCAAAGGCAAAAGATGTCCATGTTTGCATCGAACCTCGTCCAACTCATGATCTTCTTCTTGCTTACAAAGTCTACTCAAACTTATCTTAGCCATTAAAGTACGATGATTAAGAAAACAAGTTTTAAGAAAGGTTGAACAAACACTTAAGGGAAGAAAAAATTATCAAAATGGCAACAAAATTAAGACAAAATAATCATTAATATAGCAAAAAATAGAAGGATTAAAAAGATTTAGTTACCAATTCTTCAAACAAATGATCTTCAAATTCGATTTTGAAAGACAAATTTGGGAATTAGGGTTCTTAGTTTTGAGCCCCAAATTGGCTTAAATAAGAATAGATCCATTGAAAATTAAAAGTGATGTACTTTTAATGTTTTTAGCCGTTTACTTTTGTTATTCAAAAGGCTGAACGCGCCTAAAACGAGTGTAAGAAAAGCGTCTTAGAATGAGTGTCACGGGGAGGTAATAATATCATTTTTATATAGTTTAGGTGTGTAATAGGTCACTTAGATAGTTTAGGTGTAGCTTAGACTTTTCTTGTATAGTTTGGGGTGGAAACGATGCCTTTTTCCTAAAGTTAACAAGTAGACACATATGTACTATGTGGCGTCCTACGTGGTCAATTCTTATCCTAATAGCATCCTACGTGTATTATGTCATATAGGATGTGTGTGTTTACTTGTTCAATTTTATACAAATTTAAGTGTCTATTTGCGCACACCCAAATTGAAGGTCATAAATGTGGTGTAAGATCAAGTTAAAGAGCATGTTTATGTATTATGTCAAGAAAAAACTACAAAACTATGACTCGTGGTCAAAGGTAAAGCTTGAAATTTTAATTGGGTTCACACTTTTAACAGGTTATTTTAGTCCATATTTAAAAAGGTACGAATCATACATTATCCAGTACAATAGTGTTGAAATAAAAATTTTAGAAAATACCAAAAGGGTAAAGCAAGCATGTTGACTTCACACAATTCATGTCGCTTCTATATAAGAAAACTAGTTACAAGAGCTCATGCCAGCTTGAGTCTAATATATATATTACTTTATTTGTCTATTTTTATATATTTTATTTGTCCCAATTTATATGACATTGATAAAATTTAAAAGTTATCTTTAAAGAAAAAAATGTTTCAAAATATTTAATATCATTTTATCAAAAATATTATGTAATTGATATTTTATACAACTTTCAAAATTTAAAATATCATTCAAAATTCTGAACTTTTTTTAAACCTAAAGTTCAAACTTGTGACCAGCGGAACTTTTATGTAAGTTCAAATTAAGGGCATCTCCAATTACTCTCTAAATTTTATCCTTTAAATATAGAGAATTTCTATTGGAGAACACCAATTTCAATCCACAACTCTATTTCACACTCCAAAAAACGAATCTTCTTCTTGCTCTTCATTTTTTTATTATCATTTTTATTTCTTATTTCATAAATAAATTCCTTTATTTTTTAATATATAATCACCCTATAAAATGCATATTCTTTTCAAAATTGTCATGTAATACAAAATTATTTTTTCTCCAAATTTTTAAATAAAATAAATTACAAGCAATTATTATATATTATTCATATTAATGGACAATGCAAATAAAGGTCAAATAATTGATTAAATACAATTAAATAAGTACTATATCACATTTATTTTAATTTTTACATAAATATTCAACTTTCAAGATTATTACGTTGCTCTCATAAATGCTCTACTAATGCACTACGAGTTCAAAATGAGCATTTTTGTCCTTAATTACTTTATGTCTAGCCAAATGTTGTTCAAATCAATAAAAATATTAATATAAAAAAGATATTACATAAAAAAATTATTACGAATATTTGGGTCGGCTCAACGAATTTTGTGGTCGAAAGTCAAATTTTAATCAAAGGTTTAGAGTATATTCAATAAAATTAACTTTTGTGCATTACACATGTATCTCATGTGCTACCCATGCATCTCGTGCGATGTACGTGCATCTTGTGCGATTTACATGCATCTTATATGCATTTTATGCGCTATACATGTATCCTGTTGTCAGTTAATAAAAATATTTAGAAAAAATGGGGCTTCCAAAAAGTTGGAGCCTCAAGTCATTGCTTTAGTAGCTTTATGGTCGAGCCAGTCCTACGAATATTAGGGACTCAATTAATGATCTTACATACTCTCTCCGTCTCAAATTTCCTAATTTGATTTCCCATTTTACTTGTCTTTTTTCATTAATCAAGAAAAAAAAATCATGTTTTACCCTTTGCATTAATTATTTTTTCTTCAAATTAAAATATAAATATCATTTAATGGGGGTATTATGGTAAACTAGTCATGTTATTAATTATTTTCCTTAATCAATGTGTCATCTCAATTTGGAATGAATAATTTAAAATAGAGGGAGTAATTTATAACATGTAAATTAAAAATGTTATATAATATAAATAATTATATAATAATAATAAAAAAGTAAAATAGAGGGAATGAATAGTGCATCTCCAAATTTAGAGAAGCACTTTTCACCCTCCAAATACCAAGTTTAGAAAGTGAAATAAAAAGTAGTTGGAGATGACCACCCTCGAAATTACCCCACAAAGATAAGAGTTTAAAAGATAATTTGATGAGTGGTTCTACTAAACAAACATAATTTAAATCTAATGAATACGAAGA
The DNA here is from genome assembly GCF_002878395.1 of Capsicum annuum. Classification (NCBI taxonomy): domain Eukaryota; kingdom Viridiplantae; phylum Streptophyta; class Magnoliopsida; order Solanales; family Solanaceae; genus Capsicum; species Capsicum annuum. The sequence goes on from NC_061113.1 coordinate 214,578,361, forward strand.
GAGGCTAAACTAGCTTATGTTAAACTTTGATGCAGTGATTTCTTAATACAACATGTTATTTATTCTTAACCACTTAATCACCAAATTGAACTGTATTTCATTCAAAAGTTCTTTATTTTAAATTAGTAAAAGTAAAGTCAAAGTTGATTCACATCAATTAATCCCGGATATAAATTTGTAATTTCCAATAAAGTTGACACTTCTTTAAATTTTTAAGGGTATATTTGGTGTGATAAATAAGAGCAAATAGTTTGGGATAAAATTTTGGTGCTTCTTCATTTTTTATTTGGCTGTAAAATTCGAAATAACTTATTTTCAAATTAAAAATTAATATTGGAATAAGTTATTCCTTCTTTTTAATGGTATAGTAGTATTGAAATAATTTATTCTCGAATAAAATTATTAAATTGACAAAATTATCCATCAATCCTTTTGTATAATCACTTTCACATCATACTAGAACTGTTGCATTCTCTAAAACAGGATCCACTAGAACTACACACACTATCATATAAAAATGGTGAAATATACCTCTCAAGCATTAAATATGGTTCTAAAATATCCATTCTTTCGTATTTGATTTTTAAAATGTCTTTTTATCCACCTACATAACTGTATTTTACCCTTTTCCTTAACAATATTTAAAAAAAAAAAATTATACTTTTATTGAATATGTGGTATTTTTTTATTGATTAGTAGTTAATTAATAAAAGAAAAAAATTCCTAAACTCAACCCAACTGAAATCGCCAGTAGAACCACCGGAGGTCCTTTTCCGGCATCTCTATAGTTAATTAATTATAAAAAAAAAAAAAAATGCCTAAGGTTCATCTTTATTACATGATTTTGTTAAAAATAAAAAGATCCAGACATTTTCTTCTGTTTTTTGATACACGTTTGAGTCTTTGACATGTAGTTAGGATTGTATATAAGGAGACGATTGGAAGGAGGATTAAGGTTGATAATAAGAATGGCACGAATAGCTTCTTCATCGAAAGTCGAAAGAGGACTTTCGGTGGCTATCGGTAAATTCAGTTGGATTGAGTTTAAGAATTATTAATTTTTTATTAATTAAATTTTGATCAATAAAAAATTGTCGCATATTAATTAAAAGTATTAATTATTAAAAAAAAAATTGTTAAGGAGAAGAGTAAAATAGAGACCGTGGATGAAAGAATATTTTAGAGTGTAAAAATAGAAGAAGGATATTTTCAAAACTTAAAAGAGTGTATTTCACCCTTTTTCATATAAAAAAAAAAAAAAAGATAAAATGTGTTTATGGCCTGTTATAACTATTGATAAAATCTCCACCTTAGCTGCTATATCTTACTAACTAGGATTTAGGATTAGTGAATAATCATAAATAATTATGACGCTTTTATAAATCAGCAAGTTCTTTCTCTCTCTATGTATATAATGTTATTATTTTAAGCCATTGATGTTTAAGATATGCTAATCATAACCAGTAGTTCAATTATGAAAATGTACACCTAAACATAATTAAGCTAAATAAAATGAAAGTTTTATTTTTAAGAATGAATAATTAAAGCTCTACTATATATATATATATATATAAGTTAAATTGATGTAGGACATTTTTTAAAAGAGAAAAGACTTTTTTTCCCTTCTGAACTTGTCCTCCAAACTCACTTTAACACTTAAACTTGACTTCCGCTTATTTACCCCTCTTAACATCTTTAAAGTGTATTTATTTGACCCTTAAAGCTGACTTAGTATTTTTACAAAAAAAAAAAAGGACGCATTTATTTATTATAAAATTAATTTCAGTAATATTATATTTAAAATATAATAAAAAAATTAAAATTAAAATGGACACTTTTCTCTTCTTCTTTCTTCTTCAAATCATCATCAACAACAACACTCAAACCTCTATTAACAACCTCAATTTTTTTTCACTTTCCTCCATTAACAACACTATCCAAGAACAACACTTTCCTATAATTTTTTTCACTTTCCTCCATTAACACCCCCCAAGAACAAACATGAAAACACTATTAAATAATTTTTTCCATTGAACACCATCTCGACCTTCAATCCAACTTCCTCAAAATTTAGATGAAAATTAAATTAAATTGATGATTTTGTTTTTGAATCACTTATCATCAATGAAATTTCTTTTTATTTTTACTTTTGAATTTTTTTGTTAATAAGAAAATTTGAAAAAAATACTTTTAACTTGATGAGAGTATTTTTGTTTGAATAAGAAAGAAGAGGGCGGGGGTGGGGGGCTGGAAGGGTGGGGTAAGAGTGGGGCTGAAAAGGGAGAAAGAAAGGCGGGCGGGGAGGGGGGTAGATGAATTTTTTATTTAATTATATATATATATATATATATATAAAAATAGTATGTGTATGGAAATTTTTTTTAATATTAATTTCTTACGTGGCAATGACCTGGCACTGATATGACACTGATTTGGCAACCCACCCTCCGTTGTGAGAGTAATATTCAGTTTTGAGAGGTGAAACAAACACACTTTAAAGATGTTAAGGAGGGTAAATAAACAGAAGTTAAGTTTAAGTGCTAAAGTGAGTTTGGAGGACAAGTTCGGGAGGGGGGGGGGGGGGGGGAAAAAAAAAATAGGACCCATTTGGTCATACATTTTTCAAGTAGTTTTTAGAAGAAGAAAAAATGACAACTAGTGTTTGATCATATAATTTGTCATTATTTGACAAATATTTTTGACAAATAATTTAAATTCTCAAATACTAGAAAAGAATTGATATTTGAGCCGAATTTCAATTTTTGAAATCTTTTTAAAGTAAAATATATTTTTCAAATACTATGATCAAACACATCGTGAAACTTCACTCAAAAATGACTTACCAAAAATATTTAAAAATCTATGATCAAACACTAGCTTACTCTTAAAAAATATGTAATGTATATTATTTTTAGTGCAACAAATTAAATCAAACAATTAATAAAAAATAATACTAAAATAACTAACCAACACCCATCATAACTTTTATTCAAACCAAACGATCCCTAAGTATTTGGTAACTCGTTAATCTTCACATTCTTACTTTAATTGATGCGTTCATATAAGATGTTGTCATGAACATAATGAGATTGAGCAAGTTATGTCATATATTTTTTATAAATGGTATGTTAGAAGTTTTTTATTTTTATTTAGATGAAATGGATGGACCCTTGTACTTGTCTGAGTTTGTAAAGTGGACATTTCTACTTAATCTTTTGTCATCTAAATCCTTAAACGCGCTGAAACATAATATTTTTAACTCTTATAATTATTCACTGAGCATATGTGACATTAATAATGCTGAGCTGGAAAAAATATGTATTTGCACACGTTTTAAAGCAAGTGAAATCAATATTTTATATTTAAAATATTAAAATTTTAAAAAACTAATAATAAATTTAGAAGAAAGAAAAATGATGTGAGGGAAGTGGAAAAATGGAGTGAGAGAGGTGGAAATCATGTTTTTTTGTGGTTGTGGGTTGGGGGAGGTGGAGATGGTGTGGATGGTGATTGTGGGTTTGGAAAGGTGGGGGAGGTGAGAAATATGAATTTTGTTATAAAAAATAATTTTTAATTTATTATATATTTTTTATTTAATATTGTTCATTAATAATTTTAAAAAGTAATTAATGACGTGAATTTGACGTGACATTAATTTATGTGACGTAGATCTGATGTGTAATTTATTTAGGACTAGTGAGCTACACACATGATAAGAAGGGTTTAAAATTTTGTATTTTGATGGGTTAAGGGGTTCAGATGACAAAAAACTAAGTAAAAATGTCCACTTTACAAACTCAGACAAGTACAAGAGTGCATTAGATCATTTCACCTTTTGTTTACGGTATATACATCTTTAACAATGTTGCTCTCACTGTTTTACTCTTTTTTTTTTGTCGTAGTTTCATTTGACACAACAATTAATAATAATAATAATAATAAGTTAAACTGATCATATTAAATATATCATAACATTTGTGTATGACTATAGAAATTTTAAAAATTTGTGATCTTAAACATGTGAAGTATTTATTTGGTTATAAAACTTTCTCATTAAGAAAATATAGAAATGTGTCATTCTTTTTTAAATAAACTTAGAGTCCGCTTGGATAAGCTGAAAAAAAGCGACTGAAAAAAAGTTCCTTAAAAGTGCTTTTGAAAGTGCTGAACTTATTTTAAAAATAAGCAGTTAAGTGTTTGGATAAAAGTGCTGAAATTGAAAAAAAGTTATTGATGTGTTTGGTAAATAATGCTTTTAAGCACTTTTTTTGGTTAAAATGACTGAAATACCCTTATAGCTGTTAATAATATTTAGAGTTGATTATTATTAATTTTTATTGCTAAAATGATTCAAAATAAAATTAATATATATTTTAATATATATATATATATATATATTAAAAATATATTTTCATGAATGACTATTAATTTGTGCGCTAAAAATAATTTTTTGAAAGAGTTTAAAGTGTTGAATGTTTGTGTTTGAAAAATATAATTATATATTAAAAGATTATTTATTTCTTCATGGTTATATTAAGATTTCGTATCATTAAGATATATTTATTTTTTTCATTCAAAGCGGGGCTAATCAGCCCATTTATTTAAAAAAGGTAGAAAAGGAGAATTAGTGCTAAGGGTAAAATTGGAATAACTTATAATTGCAAGGGACAGAATGGTAATTTATATAGTCAACTTAAAATTTCAAAAAAAATAAGCACCTAGAGGGCTGCTTCTTGATTTTGGCTTTAAAAAAAAGCCAAAATCAACTTATTTTAAGCAATTAAATTTTTTGCCAAACATCATTATAAACAAAAAAAGTGCTTATAAGTTGTTTTGACCAACTTATAAGCACATCCAAACACCCTCTTAGACTTATTTGTTTTTGTTAAGATAATTTAGACATTTGAATCTAAAATATCTTTGAATATATATTAAGATGTACATTCAGATTTGGCTTGAGTCATCGCCAGACACCTAAAGTTGTTCCGAAAATTCAGTTAGACCCCTCAACTAAGGCCTGTACCTATCAAATCCATAACCTACCCAAATTTGATCCAATCAGGCCTTTTTTGCCTACATGACACACCGCATGTTTTTCACTCATTTAAGGCACGTGAGGAGTGATTTTTTTACTAATTTATGAATAAAAAGTGTCAATTGTCACTGAGGGCCTCAAAAAATTATTAATAAACAATTTTTTTTAAAAAGGTTCAACCATCCCCCCCTCCTCATTTGATACCCTCTCTTCATCTTCTTCTCCCACCCTTCTTCCTCATTCTTTTTTTTTTCTTAAACTTATTAGTATAGGTAATTATATTTTGTTCCTTTATACTTTCAGGAAATTAAACGTAGGTGTTGTATTGTTTAAATGAATTTTCATCTTATTCAAGATTTTGGCATAATCATCTAAGTTAATCACAGAAACTGACATTATTTCTCTATCGATGGAATTTTCTATGTTTTACCAAAAAATAAAAAGATTGGTGTTTAAATAAGAATATTGATTTGGGGCATTTGGGTTGTAGCAGTCATAAGAGAAAAGGTCAAAGGGTTCTCAAAACTAGTAAGGTTTCAAGAATGCCGTGGAAAAGGAGTAGAATTATTTTTTTGTTGTTGAAACAATAATCTTGGTAAAATCAATGGTTTTGGAGATTTTACAAGTTTTTCTTGTTTAACAATGGGAACAGCAACAACCAAGAAAGTGTCAAAATCAATTGATTAAGGAATGGGTGAAGATGACAGGATGGGTGGGGGGATGAAGACGACGGGATGGGTGGGGTGGGGTGCGAACGACGGGGGAGGGGTGTGAAGACGATAATTGTGTGTGTGTAGACGACGGGGGAGGGTGTGTGTGTGAAGACGATGACTGGGTGGGTTGGGGTGCCTTTTTTCTTTTTTTTTTAATTAAAAAATTATTATTAAATAATAATTAAATAGAAAAATGGACAAAATGCCATATAATTATTTTTTTTGTCCCGTGTTTTTTTCTAATTGGTTATTTTTGCCACATCAGCGCGTGTGTATTGCACACACTTTAATTTTTAGCTGATTGTCCAAAAAGGCCTAATTGGATCGAAATTTGGGTGGATTAGGAGCCTGGTAGGTACATGCCTTAGTTGAGGGGTCTAAGCGAATTTTCGAGACAACTTTAAGTGTCTACCGATGACTAATCTGAATATTCAACTTAATTTTAAAATGTCATATTAAGATTATTTGTGTTATCAATATATGAATGTATAAAACTTTTCTCTATTTAACAATTAATAGATATAAGAAACTAAATTAATATAATATCATATTAAGAATATTTTTAAATAATTACATGACATTTGATGGTTATGATGGCCAGAGATACTACTGGTTGTAAGTATCAATTAATGATAGTGTTAGTTACAGGTAGTAGCTAGTGGTAATAGTGGTTGACAGTAGTGTTTAATAATTGGTGTTCGATGCTGGTAGTTGGAGGTGGCGGGTGATAATTTGTATTAATAATAGTGATAACTAATGATGGTGATGAACTATCATGATTGTGTGTAGTGATTAATGGTGGTTGGTGTTGACAATTATAAATGGTGGCTACCGATAGTAACAACTGACGCAATTGATGCTAATAATTGGTGGAGTAGAGATGAACTGTCACTTTTGTAAGAAATAGACCTCTTAATAATATTAAGACTTTGATATAGATTTAATCATTTAGATCTATTACTCATTAAGTGGTGGTAAAATTTAAAAAACACTTATTTTTATAACCAAAATGTTCCCGCGCCAAACAGATTGTCACCTAACAGAAATTCATTTCTCATTGACTGGTAGTTTCCCTGCTAGGACAAACGCTTCTTTCTTCATGAAAGCTTCAATCACAAACCACAGAGACCTATTCATCTCATGGAAACACCTTCGCAGATTCGTGATTTACACTCGCGTAACATTTCTCTCCTCGTGGAAATTGAGACTCTTCGTGCATCCAACCAAAGTCTCCAATCAGAATTGACACAAAAGGATGAACTCCTTCACCAAACTCAGCTGCAGAAGGACGATGCTCTCAAGAAATACGTTGATCTTTCGAAGGAAAGAGACACACTTCGTGTCGCGATTCAGAGACTTGAGGATGATTTCTACGAAGAAACAGAGAGAATTAGGACCGAGCTCGAGGTTTCTAGGAAGAAAGCTGAGGAACTAGTAGCTGAGAAAAGAGAACAATCAGAAGTTTGTTCGCGTAACTTGGAGATCATGCAATCAGCGAAGCATGGCTTAATGAGGTTAGTTGAGAATCTTGATTTGACTCCTAATAGATCGGGAGATTCTGAGTTAAAGAGCGAAAAGACAAAACTGTTGAATGAAAAATCTACCGTGTTTTCTTTGGTTGTGGAGCTGGTGAACTTGGTCGAGGAAAAATGGGGAGAGTATGAGGAGACGAGGAAAAAGGAGAAGAGAGAATTGGAGAAGAGTGTGATGAGTTTAACAGAGGAGAATCGAGATGCTAGTAGCTTGCTTAAAATTGCTTTGGTGGAAAAGGAAGCGGCGGAGAAGAGTTTGAACAGATTAAGAGGCAATACTGAACAGAAGAAAGCAGCCATTTTGCAGATTGCAGAGAGAGGGTTACAAAGAGTTGGATTTGGGTTCGGGTTTATGATGGGAAGTGCAACCACTGAAACATCTTCAGATAATGATGAATGTGAAAAAGAAGCTGTTACTCTGGTAACATTTTTGTCTCAGAGCATTTATACGCATACAAGGGGAGCCTTGACGTAACTGGTAAAGTTGCTACCAGGAGATTACGGGTTCAAGGTGCGGAAACAACCTCTTGCAGAAATGCAGGGCAAGTTTGCGTACAACAGACCCTTGTGGTCCAGCTCCTCCCCGGATGCACTGGTCTGCCATTTAGCATTTACAAACACATGCACACACACTTATGTTTGTAAAATACTGTGCTAACTTTGAAGTTTGAACCGTTGGCTTATCTAAATTCTAGATTTGGCTTAGCATCTCTACATATTTGTCACCCAACGATAACCTATTCAAATATGAAGTCGTCAAATTTCAGAATCAATAGTCATACTAATATAAAGATGTAGATGTCAATCTAATCTAGAAGAGCTAACAGCATACACGTGCTTATTAAGAGTTCAGGACAAATTTCATCCCATTTATGCTCTGCTAACAACTTTATATGACAATTGAGAAATAATGACTATTAAGATCCACAGAGGTGTACTATTGCTACTGATCAATGACATTAAATTCATTCTCAACTAGCCAACTCTTTAGGCAATTTTAAGCCTCTCAACTCAACAACAATATTCTTGACCTTTGTGTAAATTGAGATTTATAGCAGAGAATGGTTTATCACCTTGAAGGTAGTCTTTTTAAAAACTTGATTGGAAATCACTTGGCATATTTCTGACTTGATATATTTAATTCCAGGCCTCAACTGTAGAAACAATAACAAAGAAGTTAAGAGTTGAAATCACACAGTTGCAGAAGTCGTTGGAGGAATCTAGGTATTGTGCTGGCAAAATACAGTTCTTATGTTTGTTGTCATCATGTCCACCTTCAAATTCGGTGTGAATTTCCTCAAGCTTTTTATTATACTCTGTATTGCTTGACTGCATCCAACATAATGTTGTTTTAGATCAAGTTTGTATAAGATATTACTCCTTTCAAATTTTACAATTAAAGCTTAGATGGTGGGAGCACGAAAACTGGAATAAGTAGTAATAACATTAACTACAGTTCAAAATTAAGCCTGGTGCTTGACCGCATTATATCAACTACAATCACATTTCATGAATGAGACTCAATCAATTGGCTATGGTAAAGTAAAGTACCCTTTCTGCTAATATATAGCATAGTACAACTTTGAAGCTTCTTGTACTTTATTAGTGAAAGATCACTTCTGGCAGACTGCAAGAACACAAATGAGATGAGATGACCCTCATTGATCACGAAAATGCACATGTCATCTGCTGCCTCCCTCCCTCCCTCCCTCCTTACCCTCTTTAGATGGGATCAAGCTTGATAAAATTGCTTAATTTTTCATCAAAAGTATGTATGTCCGGCAGGTGTATACGTGTTACTCGATGCATATCAAGGAAGAAAACACTAAAGCAATTTAGTATCTTGTAACTTTAATAACCTACTCACTTAGGGGAGTATAATGGAGAGAGAAAACCTTAGAGAAGATTGGAGATAAATCATGATAGAAAGTCTCATTTTAGAAGCCTGGAAGCATGTAGGATGGAAAGATAAAAAGACAAGGATAGGAAGTTTCTCCCATATGCTTCATGTGTTTGATGTGGAGGCAAGATAAGAAGGGCTAGTGAGGTTGAACTCCCTCCCCAGAAATCAAATGTACGTTCCTTTTTCCTTTTCTTTTTTTTTTTAGAGTAAAGCATCTAATACCTCCTGAACTATGACCGAATTTGTAACGACACTGCAACTTCATGGGAATCCTATATCACCTGAACTAAATTTTAGCGTATTTTTGTCAATTTTTTTAGCTGACGTGACACCTTTGACATAAGGGACCTATTTTTATGTAATAAGGTGCCACATTAGCACAAAAGGGTGACAAAAATACGCTAAAATTGAGTTCAAGGGTAATAGGACCCCTGTGAGGTTGGAGTATGTCGTAGAAACTTTGGCCATAATTCGGGGGGAAGGGAGGGGTACTGGATGCAGCTTATCTCTTCTTTTTTTTCCAAAGAAAAAGATATAGAATTCTGGGAATAATAGGAATTTGGAACAACCTAAATCAAAATTACCTCTGAACAAGATCATGAGTTCCCTTAATAAATCCAGATAAACCAGGTAAAGTTCCTCTAAAGTGCAAATTAAGTTATCTAAACTATTCATTTAGTAAGTGGCAAGTAACAAAAGCTTCATGGTAAATTGTTTGGCTAATAATTTCAGTTTTTTTTTCTTTTGACAACCGTGGTGTACGGGCCAGTTTTTGTGTACCTCGACTAAATCCACAGGACACCTGCCACCTCCCACCAACAACAAATACCACATAACTCTGTTCACCTAGGATAGGACAAATGGGAAGAATCACCTAATATTTTTGTCTTCGCTGAGGTTTGGACTTGATACCTCTGGTTTTCAACACACTTCATTGACCACGAGGCCACACCCTTGGGTGCTTTCAGATTTTCTGAACTAAACTGTCGAGCTCCTCTTTTATATGCAGCTCACCAAGAACCAAATGGTAGAAAGTTCCAACTTCCAACTATTCATTGTTTTAGTTGTACACACAAGTTTGTTTAAATCTCACTGGTATAATCCAGTTATGAGTTTTCAGATGTGTGAGCACAACTAATTTTTTCTCTGACTTAGTGACACTACAGAAGAATAACTTCTAAAGATGGAGGTCCTTTCTAGTAGTGCTGGCCTAGCCCTTCCAAGGAACTTACTGGACCTGAATGAGTCTGAAATCCCTTCTGTTCTCTCTTACATACACGTAAACGCACAATGGCGCACACACACAAAACAGGCTTTGAGTGGCTCGAAAAAGGAAGAGTAACTTTAGCAGTCTCCCTTCTCAACTTCAGTATATCCGGTTGGACCTCATTTAAACATGCTCCATCACTTTTGTTCCAAAGTGCTTACGACTACAAGAGAACATACCTATAAGAGGAGCAAAGAGTTGTAGAACATTAACTACACTTTAATCCTTTACCTGGAGTCTTGTGTTTAATTATCTGATAACTGCCAGGTCAGACATGGAGTCTCTGCAGCATCTATCAGACAAACAAAGTCAGAAACTAGCAGAAAATATGATCTACATTAAAGAATTGGAAGATAAGAAAATGATGCTTACTCAAAAGGTTAGTTTCTAACGAAGGTAAGACGTACTAGTACTTAAAATATACAACTGTTGCATGCTTTTTCCCTATTTTATCTTCCAGGTTGAAGAACTCATGAACGAAAATAAAGAAGCTGAAGAAGAAATTTCTAGATGGAGAGCGGCTTGTGAAATGGAAGTGGAAGCTGGAAAGAAAGCTATTAAGGAGAACAAAGAACTGGTAGGTTTGCTCGATCAGTCTTTTCACTTCTACAGTTCTACTTGCGTTGTTCCTACCCTCTTGTTGTCACAAGTAGTTGATAGATTTTATTTGGCGATAATTCAGTAATGTTAAGAATTAGTAAGTTGGCTGTAGCTATGGATCCAACAAATATTACAGAATAACTATTGATTCAAATATGATTCACGGGTTCAAGCCTTGGAAACAGCCTCCGGCAGAAATGCAAGGTAAGGCTGCGTACAATACACCCCTGTGGTAGGGCCCTTCCCGGGACCCTGCGCATGGCAGCAGCTTAAATGCACCGGACTGCCCTGCCCTTTTTTGTTTACTACAGTAATATTTTGTTAACGACAGGCCAATATTCTGAAAGAAGAACTAGAAAAGACCAGAACTGCTTTACGTACTACAAATAGCATGTTGAAACTGAAAGATGAACTAGAGGAGGCAGCCATCTGTGCCAGGGAAGCAGCTGAGAGAGATCTCCAGCTTGCGGACAGCAGGGCTACTGAGCTACGTAAGCAGATTGTGGAGCTAACAAAACAATTAGAAGTTGCAGGGAAAAAGGAGCAAATAAATCGCCGTAGAGTAAGGCATGTGTGCTGGCCAATGCGATCTCTCAAGTTCTGCGATGCTACTAATACAACTGCTGCACGAAATGTTACACGGATGCTACCAGAAATGCAAGCATTTATCCGTAACACTTGAACTTTTAGCCTTCAGTTAAATGTTGTTCATGAATTTCTGCTTCCATCTAGTGAAGGATACTGCTACAGTTGAATAATTCTTGTTTCTGAATGGTCGTTCCATGAGATAAGTTCAGTTCAATAACTCAACCAAAGATAGATAGATAGATACGTACATATAAACAAGGGGAAAGATAAACTAAGTCTTTCATAGGTAAGGCTTGCCTTTTCATAATACATAACGGAACATATAACCATGACAACTGAAACACTAAAATCTCAAACTTTATATACTTAATGGAATTAACAACAACACAATGAAATTGTTGGCAACTTCTAGTTGCCATCAAAAGAACTATTGTTCACAATCTAGATGAAAAGCTGTCCAGCCATTCTTCTCATCAAGCCATTTACCTGCAAAAGAATAAAATCAGAGGAAAAAAGAACAGCGCATGAATAACTTGAATTCTATTAGTTCAAATCCCACAGAACAAATTTCAAGTAAAATCGATTGAATGCTTGAAAGTCCTTTAATTCGTCCCAACATAAGTTGTTGTATTAGAATCAAGTGAAATTTCTAATTCTTCGAGTGTCCTTTTCTTGCTTTCCCTGAACCCAAAACGTAAGAAGTCTTCTTTTTTTGCTTTTGTTTTTCCTCTTTTGAGAGGGGACACTATCAACACATACACCAGACCAAAAACAAACCATTCAAAAGACTTTGACAAGTTTACCTCCTAGCAATGTCTTTTTTTCCCCCACATAGATTTACTTTTTTCTTCTTAAGCTTCGACACTCAAGAAAATTTTAAGTATATGGCAGTAATGACTGTAGCTCAGAAAATTAACTGCAACACATAGGACATCAAGTGATATTGAAGTAAAGATAAGTGAAAATACCTCTTTTTCTGAGAGACCAACTTCTTGCAAATCTTCAAGCTGAGTAAAAATTATAAAACAGATCAATAATTTTAAGTAGAATCGTTATTATCCTTTTTTCAATGATGCAAAACCATGAATTATGTTCCAAGATACTTACACTCTTAAAAGGTTCAGGAGATTCTTCACGAAGTTCAAGAATGTAAGTTGCTCTCTTTTCTCCAATGCCCTGTGTAAAACATGACATTGACTTGTAAACCATTTTGTGCACTGATAGGCTTGATAAAAAATAGTATTAGAAACCGAGCTTACCTGAATCCTTCTTAACTCTTCCCTGTAATCACAAATGAGAGAGAAGAATGTTAAAATTAGCCCATGCATACATCACATAGAATAAACATATATATTGACATCCAATTATTAAACATGTGTTCCCCTTTGACCTTTTTGTACTTGTCGATCATCCTTCTATAGTCACAGTACAAAGCAGATTATAAGATTATTTCCCTGAGAATGAAAGAAGGAACTATGGGAACTTGTGGTTTGCTTCTTAAGATAACATAAAAACAAGTGCTTTACAACTAAAAAGAAGCTTCGCAGAAAAGGTGAAAACTGGACAACAAAAAAATAGCTTGAAAAATAAATATCAAGGTTGCTACTTAACTTGTCTTTTGCTACTTAAGGTAATAACATGAAGGTTTTTGTCTTTAAGAACTTGTAAGTTTCCGCTTTACAACTTTAAAAGAAGACATTGCCAAAAAAGAGAAAGCTGGACAGGGAAATATAGCTTGAGAAGTAAATATCAAGTTAGTCTTACTGTATTTTGGAAGCAATAAAAAATATGATGAGAAGGAAAAATCATAGTCAGCAAAAAATTGAAAATCAATATCAAAAGGAAAATGAACGACATGTAAAGAGGGGAACCAGTTACATGGGAAATCGTTCACTTACTTGCTTGCAGTATTTAAGAAATTCAGATATTCTTGGACAAGACAATTCTGCACAATGAAAAGGTGATTGAATGAGTTGGAAGTAGCATCAAAAAACAAGATGTTTAAAAAATTATTCACAAAATGTACCTTCACTCCAGAACTACGGGTATGAAATCTCTCCCAAGGACTACTATACTTGACGATATCCAAAGTTCTCACATCAGTTTCAGTTTTGGGGGTTTTAGGTTCTATAATGTCATAACTTTCGAGGGTTTCTTGGGATGAATCCGATTGCTTTGGCATGAGCATATTCAAAGGAGTTGAAGCCTCCAACAATCGTAAATTGTTCGTTATTTCTCTAAGTCTTGCACTTAGTGGCGGTGATCCAACTTTATCTATGTTCAAGTATTCATTTTTCTTCTCTATACCAACAACATCTGCAATGTTATTGAATATGTGAAAAGAAGTAAAAGATAATGGATGCTTATATTAAGCACAGAAACCAACTTGTGACACAACGCACCCTCATCTGGAAAAGAAATTATTTCTTTGATATCACAGTTAACTTCAGGAGTGGCTTCTAAATCCATTGCTTTCTTTGGTGGAGAGGAATCCTGAGATGCAAAGATAAGTCTCAGTAGTCAGTATACACTGGGTATGTCGTTGTAGTCAGTATACAGATAACACAAGTTCAATAAAGTGCATCAATAGCACCTTGCAGAAAATGTTCAACTAAATGATTACTGTACAACCAAATTTAAGTTGCCTTACCTTTTCCATTTTCTTAACAGAGTTTGTTTCTTTGAAAGCACTTGGGATTTCCTGAAACTAATACATTAGTTAAACCCGTGCATAGTACTCAAGACGGCAAAAAATCGAACGAACAGAAATACATTCACAAAATTTTAGGATACTTACATTTTCTGCTGATAATATCAAGGCTTCAGAGCTATCTGAATTGGACTTGTCTTGAGAAGTCTAGCAATACATAACAGTATAACACCTTAAGTTTCACGTGGCATAACTAAACAATAAGTGATATATTAACATCTTTAATAAACCA